>NW_028263263.1:300000-394000 GCF_982192425.1 Myodes glareolus
AAAGGACAGCATTTAGAAAGTGAAACAGCACTCCATTCACTTCGCACAGTGAATTGCAGTGTTGGAACAGACTACTTCTCTTTCAGAGAAACAGATATGAGTTTTTTGTGAATGCTTGTAAGTAGCTTAAGGCACTTTCAAAGGAAAGTGATTGTCTCTGAAAGGACAGCATTTAGAAAGTGAAGCAACACTCCATTCACTCGCAGAGTGAATTGAAGTGTTGCAACAGACTCCTTCTCTTTCAGTGAAACGCATGTGAATTTCTGTTGAATGCTTGTAAGTAGCTTAAGGCACCTTTAAAGGAAAGTGATTTTCTCTGAAAGGACAGCATTTAGAAAGTGAAGCAACACTCCATTCACTTCGCACAGTGAATTGAAGTGTTGGAACAGACAGCTTCTCTTTCATAGAAACGCATTTGAGTTTCCTGTGAATGTGTGTAAGTAGCTTAAGGCACTTTCAAAGGGAAGTGATTTTCTTTGAAAGGACAGCATTTAGAAAGTGAAGCAACACTCCATTCACTTCGCACAGTGAATTGAAGTGTTGGAACAGACTGCTTCTATTTCAGTGAAACGCATGTGAATTACTGTTGAATGCTTGTAAGTAGCTTAAGGCACTTTCAAAGGAAAGTGATTTTCTCTGAAAGGACAGCATTTAGAAAGTGAAGCAACACTCCATTCACTTCGCACAGTGAATTGAAGTGTTGGAAAAGACTGCTTCTCTTTCAGTGAAACGCATGTGAATTTCTGATGAATGCTTGTAAGTAGCTAAAGGCACGTTCAAAGGAAAGTGATTTTTTCTGAAAGGACAGCATTTAGAAAGTGAAACAACAATCCATTCACTTCGCACAGTGAATTGAAGTGTTGGAACAGACTACTTCTCTTTCCGAGAAACAGATATGAGTTTTTTGTGAATGCTTGTAAGTAGCTTAAGGCACTTTCAAAAGAAAGTGATTTTCTCTGAAAGGACAGCATTTAGAAAGTGAAGCAACACTCCATTCACTTCGCACAGTGAATTGAAGTGTTGGAACAGACAGCTTCTCTTTCATAGAAACGCATTTGAGTTTCCTGTGAATGTGTGTAAGTAGCTTAAGGCACTTTCTAAGGAAAGTGATTTTCTCTGAAAGGACAGCATTTAGAAAGTGAAGCAACACTCCACTACGCACAGTGAATTGAAGTGTTGGAACAGACTGCTTCTCTTTCAGAAAAATGCATGTGAGTTTCTTGTGAATGCTTGTAAGTAGCTTAAGGCACTTTCAAAGGAAAGTGATTTTCTCTGAAAGGACAGCATTTAGAAAGTGAAGCAACATTCCATTCACTTCTCACAGTGAATTGAAGTGTTGGAACAGACTGCTTCTTTTTTAGAGAAACACATGTGACTTTCTATTGAATGCTTGTAAGTAGCTTAAGGCACTTTCAAAGGAAAGTGATTTTCTCTGAAAGGACAGCATTTAGAAAGTGAAGCAACACTCCATTCACTACGCACAGTGAATTGAAGTGTTGGAACAGACTGCTTCTCTTTCAGAAAAATGCATGTGAGATTCCTGTGAATGCTTGTAAGTAGCTTAAGGCACTTTCAAAGGAAAGTGATTGTCTCTGAAAGGACAGCATTTAGAAAGTGAAGCAACACTCCATTCACTTCACACAGTGAATTGAAGTGTTGGAACAGACTGCTTCTTTTTCAGAGAAACGCATGTGAATTTCTGTGGAATGCTTGTAAGTAGCTAAAGGCACTTTCAAAGGAAAGTGATTTTCTCTGAAAGGACAGCATTTAGAAAGTGAAGGAGCACTCCATTCACTTCGCACAGTGAATTGAAGTGTTGGAACAGACTGCTTCTCTTTCAGTGAAATGCATGTGAATTTCTGTTGAATGCTTGTAAGTAGCTTAAGGCACTTTCAAAGGAAAGTGATTTTCTCTGAAAGGACAGCATTTAGAAAGTGAAGCAACACTCCATTCACTTCGCAGAGTGAATTGAAGTGTTGCAACAGACTGCTTCTCTTTCAGTGAAACGCATGTGAATTTCTGTTGAATGCTTGTAAGTAGCTTAAGGCACTTTCAAAGGAAAGTGATTTTCTCTGAAAGGACAGCATTTAGAAAGTGAAGCAACACTCCATTCACTTCGCACAGTGAATTGAAGTGTTGGAATAGACTGCTTCTCTTTCAGTGAAACACATGTGAATTTCTGTTGAATGCTTGTTAGTAGCTAAAGGCACTTTCAAAGGAAAGTGATTTTCTCTGAAAGGACAGCATTTAGAAAGTGAAACAACACTCCATTCACTTCGCATAGTGAATTGAAGTGTTGGAACAGACTACTTCTCTTTCAGAGAAACAGATATGAGTTTTTTGTGAATGCTTGTAAGTAGCTTAAGGCACTTTCAAAGGAAAGTGATTTTCTCTGAAAGGACAGCATTTAGAAAGTGAAGCAACACTCCATTCACTTCGCACAGTGAAATGAAGTGTTGGAACAGACTGCTTCTATTTCAGAGAAACGCATTTGAGTTTCCTGTGAATGTGTGTAAGTAGCTTAAGGCACTTTCAAAGGAAAGTGATTTTCTCTGAAAGGACAGCATTTAGAAAGTGAAGCAACACTCCATTCACTACGCACAGTGAATTGAAGTGTTGGAACAGACAACTTCTCTTTCATAGAAACGCATTTGAGTTTCCTGTGAATGTGTGTAAGTAGCTTAAGGCACTTTCAAAGGAAAGTGATTTTCTCTGAAAGGACAGCATTTAGAAAGTGAAGCAACACTCCATTCACTTCGCACAGTGAATTGAACTGTTGGAACAGACTGCTTCTCTTTCAGTGAAACGCATGTGAATTTCTGTTGAATGCTTGTAAGTAGCTTAAGGCACTTTCAAAAGAAAGTGATTTTCTCTGAAAGGACAGCATTTAGAGAGTGAAGCAACACTCCATTCACTTCGCACAGTGAGTTGAAGTGTTGGAACAGACTGCTTCTCTTTCAGAGAAACAGATGTGAGTTTCTTGTGAATGCTTGTAAATAGCTTAAGGCAGTTTCAAAGGAGAGTGATTTTCTCTAAAAGGAGAGCATATAGAAAGTGAAGCAACACTCCATTCACTTCGCACAGTGAATTGAAGTGTTTGAACAAACTGTTTCTATTTCAGAAAAATGCGTGTGTGTTTCTTGTGAATGCTTGTAAGTAGCTTAAGGCACTTTCAAAGAAAAGTGATTTTCTCTGAAAGGATAGCATTTAGAATGTGAAGCAACACTCCATTCACTTCGCACAGTGAATTGAAGTGTTGGAACTGACTGCTTCTCTTTCAGTGAAACGCATGTGAATTTCTTTTGAATGCTTGTAAGTAGCTTAAGGCACTTTCAAAGGAAAGTGATTTTCTCTGAAAGGACAGCATTTAGAAAGTGAAGCAACACTCCATTCACTTCGCACAGTGAATTGAAGTGTTGGAACAGACTGCTTCACTTTCAGTGAAATGCATGTGAATTTCTGTTGAATGCTTGTAAGTAGCTTAAGGCACTTTCAAAGGAAAGTGATTTTCTCTGAAAGGACAGCATTTAGAAAGTGAAGCAACATTCCATTCACTTCGCACAGTGAATTGAAGTGTTGGAACAGACAGCTTCTCTTTCATCGAAACGCATTTGAGTTTCCTGTGAATGTGTGTAAGTAGCTTAAGGCACTTTCAAAGGAAAGTGATTTTCTCTGAAAGGACAGCATTTAGAAAGTGAAGCAACACTCCATTCACTTCGCACAGTGAATTGAAGTGTTGGAACAGACTGCTTCTCTTTCAGAGAAACGCATGTGAATTTCTATTGAATGCTTGTAAGTAGCTTAAGGCACTTTCGAAGGAAAGTGATTTTCTCTGAAAGGACAGCATTTAGAAAGTGAAGCAACACTCCACTACGCACAGTGAATTGAAGTGTTGGAACAGACTGCTTCTCTTTCAGAAAAATGCATGTGAGTTTCTTGTGAATGCTTGTAAGTAGCTTAAGGCACTTTCAAAGGAAAGTGATTTTCTCTGAAAGGACAGCATTTAGAAAGTGAAGCAACACTCCATTCACTTCTCACAGTGAATTGAAGTGTTGGAACAGACTGCTTCTTTTTCAGAGAAACACATGTGACTTTCTATTGAATGCTTGTAAGTAGCTTAAGGCACTTTCAAAGGAAAGTGATTTTCTCTGAAAGGACAGCATTTAGAAAGTGAAGCAACACTCCATTCACTACGCACAGTGAATTGAAGTGTTGGAACAGACTGCTTCTCTTTCAGAAAAATGCATGTGAGATTCCTGTGAATGCTTGTAAGTAGCTTAAGGCACTTTCAAAGGAAAGTGATTTTCTCTGAAAGGACAGCATTTAGAAAGTGAAGCAACACTCCATTCACTTCGCACAGTGAATTGAAGTGTTGGAACAGACTGCTTCTTTTTCAGAGAAACGCATGTGAATTTCTGTGGAATGCTTGTAAGTAGCTAAAGGCACTTTCAAAGGAAAGTGATTTTCTCTGAAAGGACAGCATTTAGAAAGTGAAGCAGCACTCCATTCACTTCTCACAGTGAATTGAAGTGTTGGAACAGACTGCTTCTCTTTCAGTGAAATGCATGTGAATTTCTGTTGAATGCTTGTAAGTAGCTTAAGGCACTTTCAAAGGAAAGTGATTTTCTCTGAAAGGACAGCATTTAGAAAGTGAAACAACACTCCATTCACTTCGCAGAGTGAATTGAAGTGTTGCAACAGACTGCTTCTCTTTCAGTGAAACGCATGTGAATTTCTGTTGAATGCTTGTAAGTAGCTTAAGGCACTTTCAAAGGAAAGTGATTTTCTCTGAAAGGACAGCATTTAGAAAGTGAAGCAACACTCCATTCACTTCGCACAGTGAATTGAAGTGTTGGAACAGACAGCTTCTCTTTCATAGAAACGCATTTGAGTTTCCTGTGAATGTGTGTAAGTAGCTTAAGGCACTTTCAAAGGGAAGTGATTTTCTTTGAAAGGACAGCATTTAGAAAGTGAAGCAACACTCCATTCACTTCGCACAGTGAATTGAAGTGTTGGAACAGACTGCTTCTCCTTCAGAGAAACTCATGTGAATGTCTGTTGAATGCTTGTAAGTAGCTTAAGGCACTTTCAAAGGAAAGTGATTTTCTCTGAAAGGACAGCATTTAGAAAGTTAAGCAACACTCCATTCACTTCGCACAGTGAATTGAAGTGTTGGAACAGACTGCTTCTCCTTCAGAGAAACTCATGTGAATGTCTGTTGAATGCTTGTAAGTAGCTTAAGGCACTTTCAAAGGAAAGTGATTTTCTCTGAAAGGACAGCATTTAGAAAGTTAAGCAACACTCCATTCACTTCGCACAGTGAATTGAAGTGTTGGAATAGACTGCTTCTCTTTCAGTGAAACGCATGTGAATTTCTGTTGAATGCTTGTTAGTAGCTAAAGTCACTTTCAAAGGAAAGTGATTTTTTCTGAAAGGACAGCATTTAGAAAGTGAAACAACACTCCATTCACTTCGCACAGTGAATTGAAGTGTTGGAACAGACTGCTTCACTTTGAGTGAAATGCATGTGAATTTCTGTTGAATGCTTGTAAGTAGCTTAAGGCACTTTCAAAGGAAAGTGATTTTCTCTGAAAGGACAACATTTAGAAAGTGAAGCAACACTCCATTCACTTCGCACAGTGAATTGAAGTGTTGGAACAGACAGCTTGTCTTTCATCGAAACGCATTTGAGTTTCCTGTGAATGTGTGTAAGTAGCTTAAGGCACTTTCAAAGGAAAGTGATTTTCTCTGAAAGGACAGCATTTAGAAAGTGAAACAGCACTCCATTCACTTCGCACAGTGAATTGAAGTGTTGGAACAGACTACTTCTCTTTCAGAGAAACAGATATGAGTTTTTTGTGAATGCTTGTAAGTAGCTTAAGGCACTTTCAAAGGAAAGTGATTGTCTCTGAAAGGACAGCATTTAGAAAGTGAAGCAACACTCCATTCACTCGCAGAGTGAATTGAAGTGTTGCAACAGACTCCTTCTCTTTCAGTGAAACGCATGTGAATTTCTGTTGAATGCTTGTAAGTAGCTTAAGGCACCTTTAAAGGAAAGTGATTTTCTCTGAAAGGACAGCATTTAGAAAGTGAAGCAACACTCCATTCACTTCGCACAGTGAATTGAAGTGTTGGAACAGACAGCTTCTCTTTCATAGAAACGCATTTGAGTTTCCTGTGAATGTGTGTAAGTAGCTTAAGGCACTTTCAAAGGGAAGTGATTTTCTTTGAAAGGACAGCATTTAGAAAGTGAAGCAACACTCCATTCACTTCGCACAGTGAATTGAAGTGTTGGAACAGACTGCTTCTATTTCAGTGAAACGCATGTGAATTACTGTTGAATGCTTGTAAGTAGCTTAAGGCACTTTCAAAGGAAAGTGATTTTCTCTGAAAGGACAGCATTTAGAAAGTGAAGCAACACTCCATTCACTTCGCACAGTGAATTGAAGTGTTGGAAAAGACTGCTTCTCTTTCAGTGAAACGCATGTGAATTTCTGTTGAATGCTTGTAAGTAGCTAAAGGCACGTTCAAAGGAAAGTGATTTTTTCTGAAAGGACAGCATTTAGAAAGTGAAACAACAATCCATTCACTTCGCACAGTGAATTGAAGTGTTGGAACAGACTACTTCTCTTTCCGAGAAACAGATATGAGTTTTTTGTGAATGCTTGTAAGTAGCTTAAGGCACTTTCAAAAGAAAGTGATTTTCTCTGAAAGGACAGCATTTAGAAAGTGAAGCAACACTCCATTCACTTCGCACAGTGAATTGAAGTTTTGGAACAGACTGCTTTTCTTTCAGTGAAACACATGTGAATTTCTGTTGAATGCTTGTAAGTAGCTTAAGGCACTTTCAAAGGAAAGTGATTGTCTCTGAAAGGACAGCATTTAGAAAATGAAACAACACTCCATTCACTTCGCATAGTGAATTGCAGTGTTGGAACAGACTACTTCTCTTTCAGAGAAACAGATATGAGTTTTTTGTGAATGCTTGTAAGTAGCTTAAGGCACTTTCAAAGGAAAGTGATTTTCTCTGAAAAGACAGCTTTTAGAAAGTGAAGCAACACTCCATTCACTTCGCACAGTGAAATGAAGTGTTGGAACAGACTGCTTCTATTTCAGAGAAACGCATTTGAGTTTCCTGTGAATGTGTGTAAGTAGCTTAAGGCACTTTCAAAGGAAAGTGATTTTCTCTGAAAGGACAGCATTTAGAAAGTGAAGCAACACTCCATTCACTACGCACAGTGAATTGAAGTGTTGGAACAGACAACTTCTCTTTCATAGAAACGCATTTGAGTTTCCTGTGAATGTGTGTAAGTAGCTTAAGGCACTTTCAAAGGAAAGTGATTTTCTCTGAAAGGACAGCATTTAGAAAGTGAAGCAACACTCCATTCACTTCGCACAGTGAATTGAAGTGTTGGAACAGACTGCTTCTCTTTCAGTGAAACGCATGTGAATTTCTGTTGAATGCTTGTAAGTAGCTTAAGGCACTTTCAAAAGAAAGTGATTTTCTCTGAAAGGACAGCATTTAGAAAGTGAAGCAACACTCCATTCACTTCGCACAGTGAATTGAAGTGTTGGAACAGACAGCTTCTCTTTCATAGAAACGCATTTGAGTTTCCTGTGAATGTGTGTAAGTAGCTTAAGGCACATTCTAAGGAAAGTGATTTTCTCTGAAAGGACAGCATTTAGAAAGTGAAGCAACACTCCATTCACTACGCACAGTGAATTGAAGTGTTGGAACAGACTGCTTCTCTTTCAGAAAAATGCATGTGAGATTCCTGTGAATGCTTGTAAGTAGCTTAAGGCACTTTCAAAGGAAAGTGATTGTCTCTGAAAGGACAGCATTTAGAAAGTGAAGCAATACTCCATTCACTTCACACAGTGAATTGAAGTGTTGGAACAGACTGCTTCTTTTCCAGAGAAACGCATGTGAATTTCTGTGGAATGCTTGTAAGTAGCTAAAGGCACTTTCAAAGGAAAGTGATTTTCTCTGAAAGGACAGCATTTAGAAAGTGAAGCAGCACTCCATTCACTTCGCACAGTGAATTGAAGTGTTGGAACAGACTGCTTCTCTTTCAGTGAAATGCATGTGAATTTCTGTTGAATGCTTGTAAGTAGCTTAAGGCACTTTCAAAGGAAAGTGATTTTCTCTGAAAGGACAGCATTTAGAAAGTGAAGCAACACTCCATTCACTTCGCAGAGTGAATTGAAGTGTTGCAACAGACTGCTTCTCTTTCAGTGAAACGCATGTGAATTTCTGTTGAATGCTTGTAAGTAGCTTAAGGCACTTTCAAAGGAAAGTGATTTTCTCTGAAAGGACAGCATTTAGAAAGTGAAGCAACACTCCATTCACTTCGCACAGTGAATTGAAGTGTTGGAACAGACAGCTTCTCTTTCATAGAAACGCATTTGAGTTTCCTGTGAATGTGTGTAAGTAGCTTAAGGCACTTTCAAAGGGAAGTGATTTTCTTTGAAAGGACAGCATTTAGAAAGTGAAGCAACACTCCATTCACTTCGCACAGTGAATTGAAGTGTTGGAACAGACTGCTTCTCCTTCAGAGAAACTCATGTGAATGTCTGTTGAATGCTTGTAAGTAGCTTAAGGCACTTTCAAAGGAAAGTGATTTTCTCTGAAAGGACAGCATTTAGAAAGTGAAGCAACACTCCATTCACTTCGCACAGTGAATTGAAGTGTTGGAATAGACTGCTTCTCTTTCAGTGAAACACATGTGAATTTCTGTTGAATGCTTGTTAGTAGCTAAAGGCACTTTCAAAGGAAAGTGATTTTCTCTGAAAGGACAGCATTTAGAAAGTGAAGCAACACTCCATTCACTTCGCACAGTGAAATGAAGTGTTGGAACAGACTGCTTCTCTTTCAGAGAAACGCATTTGAGTTTCCTGTGAATGTGTGTAAGTAGCTTAAGGAACTTTCAAAGGAAAGTGATTTTCTCTGAAAGGACAGCATTTAGAAAGTGAAGCAACACTCCATTCACTACGCACAGTGAATTGAAGTGTTGGAACAGACAACTTCTCTTTCATATAAACGCATTTGAGTTTCCTGTGAATGTGTGTAAGTAGCTTAAGGCACTTTCAAAGGAAAGTGATTTTCTCTGAAAGGACAGCATTTAGAAAGTGAAGCAACACTCCATTCACTTCGCACAGTGAATTGAAGTGTTGGAACAGACTGCTTCTCTTTCAGTGAAACGCATGTGAATTTCTGTTGAATGCTTGTAAGTAGCTTAAGGCACTTTCAAAAGAAAGTGATTTTCTCTGAAAGGACAGCATTTAGAAAGTGAAGCAACACTCCATTCACTTCGCACAGTGAATTGAAGTGTTGGAACAGACAGCTTCTCTTTCATAGAAACGCATTTGAGTTTCCTGTGAATGTGTGTAAGTAGCTTAAGGCACTTTCGAAGGAAAGTGATTTTCTCTGAAAGGACAGCATTGAGAAAGTGAAGCAACACTCCACTACGCACAGTGAATTGAAGTGTTGGAACAGACTGCTTCTCTTTCAGAAAAATGCATGTGAGTTTCTTGTGAATGCTTGTAAGTAGCTTAAGGCACTTTCAAAGGAAAGTGATTTTCTCTGAAAGGACAGCATTTAGAAAGTGAAGCAACATTCCATTCACTTCTCACAGTGAATTGAACTTTTGGAACAGACTGCTTCTTTTTTAGAGAAACACATGTGACTTTCTATTGAATGCTTGTAAGTAGCTTAAGGCACTTTCAAAGGAAAGTGATTTTCTCTGAAAGGACAGCATTTAGAAAGTGAAGCAACACTCCATTCACTACGCACAGTGAATTGAAGTGTTGGAACAGAGTTCTTCTCTTTCAGAAAAATGCATGTGAGATTCCTGTGAATGCTTGTAAGTAGCTTAAGGCACTTTCAAAGGAAAGTGATTGTCTCTGAAAGGACAGCATTTAGAAAGTGAAGCAACACTCCATTCACTTCACACAGTGAATTGAAGTGTTGGAACAGACTGCTTCTTTTTCAGAGAAACGCATGTGAATTTCTGTGGAATGCTTGTAAGTAGCTAAAGGCACTTTCAAAGGAAAGTGATTTTCTCTGAAAGGACAGCATTTAGAAAGTGAAGCAGCACTCCATTCACTTCGCACAGTGAATTGAAGTGTTGGAACAGACTGCTTCTCTTTCAGTGAAATGCATGTGAATTTCTGTTGAATGCTTGTAAGTAGCTTAAGGCACTTTCAAAGGAAAGTGATTTTCTCTGAAAGGACAGCATTTAGAAAGTGAAGCAACACTCCATTCACTTCGCAGAGTGAATTGAAGTGTTGCAACAGACTGCTTCTCTTTCAGTGAAACGCATGTGAATTTCTGTTGAATGCTTGTAAGTAGCTTAAGGCACTTTCAAAGGAAAGTGATTTTCTCTGAAAGGACAGCATTTAGAAAGTGAAGCAAAACTCCATTCACTTCGCACAGTGAATTGAAGTGTTGGAACAGACAGCTTCTCTTTCATAGAAACGCATTTGAGTTTCCTGTGAATGCTTGTAAGTAGCTTAAGGCACTTTCAAAGGGAAGTGATTTTCTTTGAAAGGACAGCATTTAGAAAGTGAAGCAACACTCCATTCACCTCGCACAGTGAATTGAAGTGTTGGAACAGACTGCTTCTCCTTCAGAGAAACTCATGTGAATGTCTGTTGAATGCTTGTAAGTAGCTTAAGGCACTTTCAAAGAAAAGTGATTTTCTCTGAAAGGACAGCATTTAGAAAGTGAAGCAACACTCCATTCACTTCGCACAGTGAATTGAAGTGTTGGAATAGACTGCTTCTCTTTCAGTGAAACACATGTGAATTTCTGTTGAATGCTTGTTAGTAGCTAAAGGCACTTTCAAAGGAAAGTGATTTTCTCTGAAAGGACAGCATTTAGAAAGTGAAGCAACACTCCATTCACTTCGCACAGTGAAATGAAGTGTTGGAACAGACTGCTTCTCTTTCAGAGAAACGCATTTGAGTTTCCTGTGAATGTGTGTAAGTAGCTTAAGGAACTTTCAAAGGAAAGTGATTTTCTCTGAAAGGACAGCATTTAGAAAGTGAAGCAACACTCCATTCACTACGCACAGTGAATTGAAGTGTTGGAACAGACAACTTCTCTTTCATAGAAACGCATTTGAGTTTCCTGTGAATGTGTGTAAGTAGCTTAAGGCACTTTCAAAGGAAAGTGATTTTCTCTGAAAGGACAGCATTTAGAAAGTGAAGCAACACTCCATTCACTTCGCACAGTGAATTGAAGTGTTGGAACAGACTGCTTCTCTTTCAGTGAAACGCATGTGAATTTCTGTTGAATGCTTGTAAGTAGCTTAAGGCACTTTCAAAAGAAAGTGATTTTCTCTGAAAGGACAGCATTTAGAAAGTGAAGCAACACTCCATTCACTTCGCACAGTGAATTGAAGTGTTGGAACAGACAGCTTCTCTTTCATAGAAACGCATTTGAGTTTCCTGTGAATGTGTGTAAGTAGCTTAAGGCACTTTCGAAGGAAAGTGATTTTCTCTGAAAGGACAGCATTTAGAAAGTGAAGCAACACTCCACTACGCACAGTGAATTGAAGTGTTGGAACAGACTGCTTCTCTTTCAGAAAAATGCATGTGAGTTTCTTGTGAATGCTTGTAAGTAGCTTAAGGCACTTTCAAAGGAAAGTGATTTTCTCTGAAAGGACAGCATTTAGAAAGTGAAGCAACATTCCATTCACTTCTCACAGTGAATTGAACTGTTGGAACAGACTGCTTCTTTTTTAGAGAAACACATGTGACTTTCTATTGAATGCTTGTAAGTAGCTTAAGGCACTTTCAAAGGAAAGTGATTTTCTCTGAAAGGACAGCATTTAGAAAGTGAAGCAACACTCCATTCACTACGCACAGTGAATTGAAGTGTTGGAACAGACTGCTTCTCTTTCAGAAAAATGCATGTGAGATTCCTGTGAATGCTTGTAAGTAGCTTAAGGCACTTTCAAAGGAAAGTGATTGTCTCTGAAAGGACAGCATTTAGAAAGTGAAGCAACACTCCATTCACTTCGCACAGTGAATTGAAGTGTTGGAACAGACTGCTTCTTTTTCAGAGAAACGCATGTGAATTTCTGTGGAATGCTTGTAAGTAGCTAAAGGCACTTTCAAAGGAAAGTGATTTTCTCTGAAAGGACAGCATTTAGAAAGTGAAGCAGCACTCCATTCACTTCTCACAGTGAATTGAAGTGTTGGAACAGACTGCTTCTCTTTCAGTGAAATGCATGTGAATTTCTGTAGAATGCTTGTAAGTAGCTTAAGGCACTTTCAAATGAAAGTGATTTTCTCTGAAAGGACAGCATTTAGAAAGTGAAACAACACTCCATTCACTTCGCAGAGTGAATTGAAGTGTTGCAACAGACTGCTTCTCTTTCAGTGAAACGCATGTGAATTTCTGTTGAATGCTTGTAAGTAGCTTAAGGCACTTTCAAAGGAAAGTGATTTTCTCTGAAAGGACAGCATTTAGAAAGTGAAGCAACACTCCATTCACTTCGCACAGTGAATTGAAGTGTTGGAACAGACAGCTTCTCTTTCATAGAAACGCATTTGAGTTTCCTGTGAATGTGTGTAAGTAGCTTAAGGCACTTTCAAAGGGAAGGGATTTTCTTTGAAAGGACAGCATTTAGAAAGTGAAGCAACACTCCATTCACTTCGCACAGTGAATTGAAGTGTTGGAACAGACTGCTTCTCCTTCAGAGAAACTCATGTGAATGTCTGTTGAATGCTTGTAAGTAGCTTAAGGCACTTTCAAAGGAAAGTGATTTTCTCTGAAAGGACAGCATTTAGAAAGTTAAGCAACACTCCATTCACTTCGCACAGTGAATTGAAGTGTTGGAATAGACTGCTTCTCTTTCAGTGAAACGCATGTGAATTTCTGTTGAATGCTTGTTAGTAGCTAAAGTCACTTTCAAAGGAAAGTGATTTTTTCTGAAAGGACAGCATTTAGAAAGTGAAACAACACTCCATTCACTTCGCACAGTGAATTGAAGTGTTGGAACAGACTGCTTCACTTTGAGTGAAATGCATGTGAATTTCTGTTGAATGCTTGTAAGTAGCTTAAGGCACTTTCAAAGGAAAGTGATTTTCTCTGAAAGGACAGCATTTAGAAAGTGAAGCAACACTCCATTCACTTCGCACAGTGAATTGAAGTGTTGGAACAGACAGCTTGTCTTTCATCGAAACGCATTTGAGTTTCCTGTGAATGTGTGTAAGTAGCTTAAGGCACTTTCAAAGGAAAGTGATTTTCTCTGAAAGGACAGCATTTAGAAAGTGAAACAGCACTCCATTCACTTCGCACAGTGAATTGAAGTGTTGGAACAGACTACTTCTCTTTCAGAGAAACAGATATGAGTTTTTTGTGAATGCTTGTAAGTAGCTTAAGGCACTTTCAAAGGAAAGTGATTGTCTCTGAAAGGACAGCATTTAGAAAGTGAAGCAACACTCCATTCACTCGCAGAGTGAATTGAAGTGTTGCAACAGACTCCTTCTCTTTCAGTGAAACGCATGTGAATTTCTGTTGAATGCTTGTAAGTAGCTTAAGGCACCTTTAAAGGAAAGTGATTTTCTCTGAAAGGACAGCATTTAGAAAGTGAAGCAACACTCCATTCACTTCGCACAGTGAATTGAAGTGTTGGAACAGACAGCTTCTCTTTCATAGAAACGCATTTGAGTTTCCTGTGAATGTGTGTAAGTAGCTTAAGGCACTTTCAAAGGGAAGTGATTTTCTTTGAAAGGACAGCATTTAGAAAGTGAAGCAACACTCCATTCACTTCGCACAGTGAATTGAAGTGTTGGAACAGACTGCTTCTATTTCAGTGAAACGCATGTGAATTACTGTTGAATGCTTGTAAGTAATTTAAGGCACTTTCAAAGGAAAGTGATTTTCTCTGAAAGGACAGCATTTAGAAAGTGAAGCAACACTCCATTCACTTCGCACAGTGAATTGAAGTGTTGGAAAAGACTGCTTCTCTTTCAGTGAAACGCATGTGAATTTCTGTTGAATGCTTGTAAGTAGCTAAAGGCACGTTCAAAGGAAAGTGATTTTTTCTGAAAGGACAGCATTTAGAAAGTGAAACAACACTCCATTCACTTCGCACAGTGAATTGAAGTGTTGGAACAGACTACTTCTCTTTCCGAGAAACAGATATGAGTTTTTTGTGAATGCTTGTAAGTAGCTTAAGGCACTTTCAAAAGAAAGTGATTTTCTCTGAAAGGACAGCATTTAGAAAGTGAAGCAACACTCCATTCACTTCGCACAGTGAATTGAAATGTTGGAACAGACTGCTTTTCTTTTAGTGAAACACATGTGAATTTCTGTTGAATGCTTGTAAGTAGCTTAAGGCACTTTCAAAGAAAAGTGATTGTCTCTGAAAGGACAGCATTTAGAAAATGAAACAACACTCCATTCACTTCGCATAGTGAATTGAAGTGTTGGAACAGACTACTTCTCTTTCAGAGAAACAGATATGAGTTTTTTGTGAATGCTTGTAAGTAGCTTAAGGCACTTTCAAAGGAACGTGATTTTCTCTGAAAAGACAGCATTTAGAAAGTGAAGCAACACTCCATTCACTTCGCACAGTGAAATGAAGTGTTGGAACAGACTGCTTCTATTTCAGAGAAACGCATTTGAGTTTCCTGTGAATGTGTGTAAGTAGCTTAAGGCACTTTCAAAGGAAAGTGATTTTCTCTGAAAGGACAGCATTTAGAAAGTGAAGCAACACTCCATTCACTACGCACAGTGAATTGAAGTGTTGGAACAGACAACTTCTCTTTCATAGA
Source organism: Myodes glareolus (assembly GCF_982192425.1). NCBI lineage: Eukaryota > Metazoa > Chordata > Mammalia > Rodentia > Cricetidae > Myodes > Myodes glareolus. Next base: position 314,791 of record NW_028263263.1, read on the forward strand.
AACGCATTTGAGTTTCCTGTGAATGTGTGTAAGTAGCTTAAGGCACTTTCAAAGGAAAGTGATTTTCTCTGAAAGGACAGCATTTAGAAAGTGAAGCAACACTCCATTCACTTCGCACAGTGAATTGAAGTGTTGGAACAGACTGCTTCTCTTTCAGTGAAACGCATGTGAATTTCTGTTGAATGCTTGTAAGTAGCTTAAGGCACTTTCAAAAGAAAGTGATTTTCTCTGAAAGGACAGCATTTAGAAAGTGAAGCAACACTCCATTCACTTCGCACAGTGAATTGAAGTGTTGGAACAGACAGCTTCTCTTTCATAGAAACGCATTTGAGTTTCCTGTGAATGTGTGTAAGTAGCTTAAGGCACTTTCTAAGGAAAGTGATTTTCTCTGAAAGGACAGCATTTAGAAAGTGAAGCAACACTCCACTACGCACAGTGAATTGAAGTGTTGGAACAGACTGCTTCTCTTTCAGAAAAATGCATGTGAGTTTCTTGTGAATGCTTGTAAGTAGCTTAAGGCACTTTCAAAGGAAAGTGATTTTCTCTGAAAGGACAGCATTTAGAAAGTGAAGCAACACTCCATTCACTACGCACAGTGAATTGAAGTGTTGGAACAGACTGCTTCTCTTTCAGAAAAATGCATGTGAGATTCCTGTGAATGCTTGTAAGTAGCTTAAGGCACTTTCAAAGGAAAGTGATTGTCTCTGAAAGGACAGCATTTAGAAAGTGAAGCAACACTCCATTCACTTCACACAGTGAATTGAAGTGTTGGAACAGACTGCTTCTTTTTCAGAGAAACGCATGTGAATTTCTGTGGAATGCTTGTAAGTAGCTAAAGGCACTTTCAAAGGAAAGTGATTTTCTCTGAAAGGACAGCATTTAGAAAGTGAAGCAGCACTCCATTCACTTCGCACAGTGAATTGAAGTGTTGGAACAGACTGCTTCTCTTTCAGTGAAATGCATGTGAATTTCTGTTGAATGCTTGTAAGTAGCTTAAGGCACTTTCAAAGGAAAGTGATTTTCTCTGAAAGGACAGCATTTAGAAAGTGAAGCAACACTCCATTCACTTCGCAGAGTGAATTGAAGTGTTGCAACAGACTGCTTCTCTTTCACTGAAACGCATGTGAATTTCTGTTGAATGCTTGAAAGTAGCTTAAGGCACTTTCAAAGGAAAGTGATTTTCTCTGAAAGGACAGCATTTAGAAAGTGAAGCAACACTCCATTCACTTCGCACAGTGAATTGAAGTGTTGGAACAGACAGCTTCTCTTTCATAGAAACGCATTTGAGTTTCCTGTGAATGTGTGTAAGTAGCTTAAGGCACTTTCAGAGAGAAGTGATTTTCTTTGAAAGGACAGCATTTAGAAAGTGAAGCAACACTCCATTCACTTCGCACAGTGAATTGAAGTGTTGGAACAGACTGCTTCTCCTTCAGAGAAACTCATGTGAATGTCTGTTGAATGCTTGTAAGTATCTTAAGGCACTTTCAAAGGAAAGTGATTTTCTCTGAAAAGACAGCATTTAGAAAGTGAAGCAACACTCCATTCACTTCGCACAGTGAATTGAAGTGTTGGAATAGACTGCTTCTCTTTCAGTGAAACACATGTGAATTTCTGTTGAATGCTTGTTAGTAGCTAAAGGCACTTTCAAAGGAAAGTGATTTTCTCTGAAAGGACAGCATTTAGAAAGTGAAACAACACTCCATTCACTTCGCATAGTGAATTGAAGTGTTGGAACAGACTACTTCTCTTTCAGAGAAACAGATATGAGTTTTTTGTGAATGCTTGTAAGTAGCTTTAGGCACTTTCAAAGGAAATTGATTTTCTCTGAAAGGACAGCATTTAGAAAGTGAAGCAACACTCCATTCACTTCGCACAGTGAAATGAAGTGTTGGAACAGACTGCTTCTCTTTCAGAGAAACGCATTTGAGTTTCCTGTGAATGTGTGTAAGTAGCTTAAGGAACTTTCAAAGGAAAGTGATTTTCTCTGAAAGGACAGCATTTAGAAAGTGAAGCAACACTCCATTCACTACGCACAGTGAATTGAAGTGTTGGAACAGACAACTTCTCTTTCATAGAAACGCATTTGAGTTTCCTGTGAATGGGTGTAAGTAGCTTAAGGCACTTTCAAAGGAAAGTGATTTTCTCTGAAAGGACAGCATTTAGAAAGTGAAACAACACTCCATTCACTTCGCAGAGTGAATTGAAGTGTTGTAACAGATTACTTCTCTTTCAGAGAAACAGATATGAGTTTTTTGTGAATGCTTGTAAGTAGCTTAAGGCACTTTCAAAGGAAAGTGATTTTCTCTGAAACACAGCATTTAGAAAGTGAAGCAACACTCCATTCACTTCGCACAGTGAATTGAAGTGTTGGAACAGACTGCTTCTCTTTCAGAGAAACGCATTTGAGTTTCCTGTGAATGTGTGTAAGTAGCTTAAGGCACTTTCAAAAGAAAGTGATTTTCTCTGAAAGGACAGCATTTAGAAAGTGAAGCAACACTCCATTCACTACGCACAGTGAATTGAAGTGTTGGAACAGACTGCTTCTCTTTCAGAAAAATGCATGTGAGTTTCTTGTGAATGCTTGTAAGTAGCTTAAGGCATTTTCAAAGGAAAGTGATTTTCTCTGAAAGGACAGCATTTAGAAAGTGAAGCAACACTCCATTCACTTCGCACAGTGAATTGAAGTGTTGGAACAGACTGCTTCTCTTTCAGTGAAATGCATGTGAATTTCTGTTGAATGCTTGTTAGTAGCTTAAGGCACTTTCAAAGGAAAGTGATTTTCTCTGAAAGGACAGCATTTAGAAAGTGAAGCAACACTCCATTCACTTCGCAGAGTGAATTGAAGTGTTGGAACAGACAGCTTCTCTTTCATAGAAACGCATTTGAGTTTCCTGTGAATGTGTGTAAGTAGCTTAAGGCACTTTCAAAGGAAAGTGATTTTCTCTGAAAGGACAGCATTTAGAAAGTGAAACAACACTCCATTCACTTCGCACAGTGAATTGAAGTGTTGGGACAGACTACTTCTCTTTCAGAGAAACAGATATGAGTTTTTTGTGAATGCTTGTAAGTAGCTTAAGGCACTTTCAAAGGAAAGTGATTTTCTCTGAAACGACAGCATTTAGAAAGTGAAGCAACACTCCATTCACTTCGCACAGTGAATTGAAGTGTTGGAACAGACTGCTTCTCTTTCAGAGAAACGCATGTGAATTTCTATTGAATGCTTGTAAGTAGCTTAAGGCACTTTCGAAGGAAAGTGATTTTCTCTGAAAGGACAGCATTTAGAAAGTGAAGCAACACTCCATTGACTTCGCACAGTGAGTTGAAGTGTTGGAACAGACTACTTCTCTTTCAGAGAAACAGATATGAGCTTTTTGTGAATGCTTGTAAGTAGCTTAAGGCACTTTCAAAGGAAAGTGATTTTCTCTGAAAGGACAGCATTTAGAAAGTGAAGCAACACTCCATTCACTCGCAGAGTGAATTGAAGTGTTGCAACAGACTGCTTCTCTTTCAGTGAAACGCATGTGAATTTCTGTTGAATGCTTGTAAGTAGCTTAAGGCACCTTCAAAGGAAAGTGATTTTCTCTGAAAGGACAGCATTTAGAAAGTGAAGCAACACTCCATTCACTTCGCACAGTGAATTGAAGTGTTGGAACAGACAGCTTCTCTTTCATAGAAACGCATTTGAGTTTCCTGTGAATGTGTGTAAGTAGCTTAAGGCACTTTCAAAGGGAAGTGATTTTCTTTGAAAGGACAGCATTTAGAAAGTGAAGCAACACTCCATTCACTTCGCACAGTGAATTGAAGTGTTGGAACAGACTGCTTCTCTTTCAGTGAAACGCATGTGAATTTCTGTTGAATGCTTGTAAGTAGCTTAAGGCACTTTCAAAGGAAAGTGATTTTCTCTGAAAGGACAGCATTTAGAAAGTGAAGCAACACTCCATTCACTTCGCACAGTGAATTGAAGTGTTGGAACAGACTGCTTCTCTTTCAGTGAAATGCATGTGAATTTCTGTTGAATGCTTGTAAGTAGCTAAAGGCACTTTCAAAGGAAAGTGATTTTTTCTGAAAGGACAGCATTTAGAAAGTGAAACAACACTCCATTCACTTCGCACAGTGAATTGAAGTGTTGGAACAGACTACTTCTCTTTCCGAGAAACAGATATGAGTTTTTTGTGAATGCTTGTAAGTAGCTTAAGGCACTTTCAAAGGAAAGTGATTTTCTCTGAAAGGACAGCATTTAGAAAGTGAAGCAACACTCCATTCACTTTGCACAGTGAATTGAAGTGCTGGAACAGACTGCTTTTCTTTCAGTGAAACACATGTGAATTTCTGTTGAATGCTTGTAAGTAGCTTAAGGCACTTTCAAAGGAAAGTGATTGTCTCTGAAAGGACAGCATTTAGAAAGTGAAACAACACTCCATTCACTTCGCATAGTGAATTGAAGTGTTGGAACAGACTACTTCTCTTTCAGAGAAACAGATATGAGTTTTTGTGAATGCTTGTAAGTAGCTTAAGGCACTTCCAAAGGAAAGTGATTTTCTCTGAAAGGACAGCATTTAGAAAGTGAAGCAACACTCGATTCACTTCGCACAGTGAAAGGAAGTGTTGGAACAGACTGCTTCTCTTTCAGAGAAACGCATTTGAGTTTCCTGTGAATGTGTGTAGGTAGCTTAAGGCACTTTCAAAGGAAAGTGATTTTCTCTGAAAGGACAGCATTTAGAAAGTGAAGCAACACTCCATTCACTACGCACAGTGAATTGAAGTGTTGGAACAGACAGCTTCTCTTTCATAGAAACGCATTTGAGTTTCCTGTGAATGTGTGTAAGTAGCTTAAGGCACTTTCAAAGGAAAGTGATTTTCTCTGAAACGACAGCATTTAGAAAGTGAAGCAACACTACATTCACTTCGCACAGTGAGTTGAAGTGTTGGAACAGACTGCTTCTCTTTCAGAGAAACAGATGTGAGTTTCTTGTGAATGCTTGTAAATAGCTTAAGGCAGTTTCAAAGGAGAGTGATTTTCTCTAAAAGGAGAGCATATAGAAAGTGAAGCAACACTCCATTCACTACGCACAGTGAATTGAAGTGTTTGAACAAACTGTTTCTATTTCAGAAAAATGCGTGTGTGTTTCTTGTGAATGCTTGGAAGTAGCTTAAGGCACTTTCAAAGGAAAGTGATTTTCTCTGAAAGGACAGCATTTAGAAAGTGAAGCAACACTCCACTCACTTCGCACAGTGAATTGAAGTGTTGGAATAGACTGCTTCTCTTTCAGTGAAACACATGTGAATTTCTGTTGAATGCTTGTTAGTAGCTAAAGGCACTTTCAAAGGAAAGTGATTTTCTCTGAAAGGACAGCATTTAGAAAGTGAAACAACACTCCATTCACTTCGCATAGTGAATTGAAGTGTTGGAACAGACTACTTCTCTTTCAGAGAAACAGATATGAGTTTTTTGTGAACGCTTGTAAGTAGCTTAAGTCACTTTCAAAGGAAAGTGATTTTCTCTGAAAGGACAGCATTTAGAAAGTGAAGCAACACTCCATTCACTTCGCACAGTGAAATGAAGTGTTGGAACAGACTGCTTCTCTTTCAGAGAAACGCATTTGAGTTTCCTGTGAATGTGTGTAAGTAGCTTAAGGAACTTTCAAAGGAAAGTGATTTTCTCTGAAAGGACAGCATTTAGAAAGTGAAGCAACACTCCATTCACTACGCACAGTGAATTGAAGTGTTGGAACAGACAGCTTCTCTTTCATAGAAACGCATTTGAGTTTCCTGTGAATGTGTGTAAGTAGCTTAAGGCACTTTCAAAGGAAAGTGATTTTCTCTGAAAGGACAGCATTTAGAAAGTGAAGCAACACTCCATTCACTTCGCACAGTGAATTGAAGTGTTGGAACAGACTGCTTCTCTTTCAGTGAAACGCATGTGAATTTCTGTTGAATGCTTGTAAGTAGCTTAAGGCACTTTCAAAAGAAAGTGATTTTCTCTGAAAGGACAGCATTTAGAAAGTGAAGCAACACTCCATTCACTTCGCACAGTGAATTGAAGTGTTGGAACAGACAGCTTCTCTTTCATAGAAACGCATTTGAGTTTCCTGTGAATGTGTGTAAGTAGCTTAAGGCACTTTCGAAGGAAAGTGATTTTCTCTGAAAGGACAGCATTTAGAAAGTAAAGCAACACTCCACTACGCACAGTGAATTGAAGTGTTGGAACAGACTGCTTCTCTTTCAGAAAAATGCATGTGAGTTTCTTGTGAATGCTTGTAAGTAGCTTAAGGCACTTTCAAAGGAAAGTGATTTTCTCTGAAAGGACAGCATTTAGAAAGTGAAGCAACACTCCATTCACTTCTCACAGGGAATTGAATTGTTGGAACAGACTGCTTCTTTTTTAGAGAAACACATGTGACTTTCTATTGAATGCTTGTAAGTAGCTTAAGGCACTTTCAAAGGAAAGTGATTTTCTCTGAAAGGACAGCATTTAGAAAGTGAAGCAACACTCCATTCACTACGCACAGTGAATTGAAGTGTTGGAACAGACTGCTTCTCTTTCAGAAAAATGCATGTGAGATTCCTGTGATGCTTGTAAGTAGCTTAAGGCACTTTCAAAGGAAAGTGATTGTCTCTGAAAGGACAGCATTTAGAAAGTGAAGCAACACTCCATTCACTTCACACAGTGAATTGAAGTGTTGGAACAGACTGCTTCTTTTTCAGAGAAACGCATGTGAATTTCTGTGGAATGCTTGTAAGTAGCTAAAGGCACTTTCAAAGGAAAGTGATTTTCTCTGAAAGGACAGCATTTAGAAAGTGAAGCAGCACTCCATTCACTTCTCACAGTGAATTGAAGTGTTGGAACAGACTGCTTCTCTTTCAGTGAAATGCATGTGAATTTCTGTTGAATGCTTGTAAGTAGCTTAAGGCACTTTCAAAGGAAAGTGATTTTCTCTGAAAGGACAGCATTTAGAAAGTGAAGCAACACTCCATTCACTTCGCAGAGTGAATTGAAGTGTTGCAACAGACTGCTTCTCTTTCAGTGAAACGCATGTGAATTTCTGTTGAATGCTTGAAAGTAGCTTAAGGCACTTTCAAAGGAAAGTGATTTTCTCTGAAAGGACAGCATTTAGAAAGTGAAGCAACACTCCATTCACTTCGCACAGTGAATTGAAGTGTTGGAACAGACAGCTTCTCTTTCATAGAAACGCATTTGATTTTCCTGTGAATGTGTGTAAGTAGCTTAAGGCACTTTCAAAGGGAAGTGATTTTCTTTGAAAGGACAGCATTTAGAAAGTGAAGCAACACTCCATTCACTTCGCACAGTGAATTGAAGTGTTGGAACAGACTGCTTCTCCTTCAGGGAAACTCATGTGAATGTCTGTTGAATGCTTGTAAGTAGCTTAAGGCACTTTCAAAGGAAAGTGTTATTCTCTGAAAGGACAGCATTTAGAAAGTGAAACAACACTCCATTCACTTCGCATAGTGAATTGAAGTGTTGGAACAGACTACTTCTCTTTCAGAGAAACAGATATGAGTTTTTTGTGAATGCTTGTAAGTAGCTTAAGGCACTTTCAAAGGAAAGTGATTGTCTCTGAAAGGACAGCATTTAGAAAGTGAAGCAACACTCCATTCACTTCGCAGAGTGAATTGAAGTGTTGCAATAGACTGCTTCTCTTTCAGTGAAACGCATGTGAATTTCTGTTGAATGCTTGTAAGTAGCTTAAGGCACTTTCAAAGGAAAGTGATTTTCTCTGAAAGGACAGCATTTAGAAAGTGAAGCAACACTCCATTCACTACGCACAGTGAATTGAAGTGTTGGAACAGACAGCTTCTCTTTCATAGAAACGCATTTGAGTTTCCTGTGAATGTGTGTAAGTAGCTTAAGGCACTTTCAAAGGGAAGTGATTTTCTTTGAAAGGACAGCATTTAGAAAGTGAAGCAACACTCCATTCACTTCGCACAGTGAATTGAAGTGTTGGAACAGACTGCTTCTCTTTCAGTGAAACGCATGTGAATTTCTGTTGAAAGCTTGTAAGTAGCTTAAGGCACTTTCAAAGGAAAGTGATTTTCTCTGAAAGGACAGCATTTAGAAAGTGAAGCAACACTCCATTCACTTCGCACAGTGAATTGAAGTGTTGGAACAGACTGCTTCTCTTTCAGTGAAACACATGTGAATTTCTGTTGAATACTTGTAAGTAGTTTAAGGCACTTTCAAAGGAAAGTGATTTTCTCTGAAAGGACAGCATTTAGAATGTGAAGCAACACTCCATTCACTTCGCACAGTGAATTGAAGTGTTGGAACAGACTGCTTCTCTTTCAGAGAAACGCATGTGAATTTCTATTGAATGCTTGTAAGTAGCTTAAGGCACTTTCGAAGGAAAGCGATTTTCTCTGAAAGGACAGCATTTAGAAAGTGAAGCAACACTACATTCATTACGCACAGTGAATTGAAGTGTTGGAACAGACTACTTCTCTTTCAGAGAAACAGATATGAGTTTTTTGTGAATGCTTGTAAGTAGCTTAAGGCACTTTCAAAGGAAAGTGATTTTCTCTGAAAGGACAGCATTTAGAAAGTGAAGCAACACTCCATTCACTACGCACAGTGAATTGAAGTGTTGGAACAGACTACTTCTTTTTCAGAGAAACGCATGTGAATTTCTGTGGAATGCTTGTAAGTAGCTAAAGGCACTTTCAAAGGAAAGTGATTTTCTCTGAAAGGACAGCATTTAGAAAGTGAAGCAGCACTCCATTCACTTCGCACAGTGAATTGAAGTGTTGGAACAGACTGCTTCTCTTTCAGTGAAATGCATGTGAATTTCTGTTGAATGCTTGTAAGTAGCTTAAGGCACTTTCAAAGAAAAGTGATTGTCTCTGAAAGGACAGCATTTAGAAAGTGAAGCAACACTCCATTCACTTCGCAGAGTGAATTGAAGTGTTGCAATAGACTGCTTCTCTTTCAGTGAAACGCATGTGAATTTCTGTTGAATGCTTGTAAGTAGCTTAAGGCACTTTCAAAGGAAAGTGATTTTCTCTGAAAGGACAGCATTTAGAAAGTGAAGCAACACTCCATTCACTTCGCACAGTGAATTGAAGTGTTGGAACAGACAGCTTCTCTTTCATAGAAACACATGTGAATTTCTTTTGAATGCTTGTAAGTAGCTTAAGGCACTTTCAAAAGAAAGTGATTTTCTCTGAAAGGACAGCATTTAGAAAGTGAAGCAACACTCCATTCACTTCGCACAGTGAATTGAAGTGTTGGAACAGACAGCTTCTCTTTCATAGAAACGCATTTGAGTTTCCTGTGAATGTGTGTAAGTAGCTTAAGGCACTTTCAAAGGAAAGTAATTTTCTCTGAAAGGACAGCATTTAGAAAGTGAAACAACACTCCATTCACTTCGCACAGTGAATTGAAGTGTTGGAACAGACTACTTCTCTTTCAGAGAAACAGATATGCGTTTTTTGTGAATGCTTGTAAGTAGCTTAAGGCACTTTCAAAGGAAAGTGATTTTCTCTGAAAGGACAGCATTTAGAAAGTGAAGCAACACTCCATTCACTTCGCACAGTTAATTGAAGTGTTGGAACAGACTGCTTCTCTTTCAGAGAAACGCATGTGAATTTCTATTGAATGCTTGTAAGTAGCTTAAGGCACTTTCGAAGGAAAGCGATTTTCTCTGAAAGGACAGCATTTAGAAAGTGAAGCAAAACTCCATTCACTACGCACAGTGAATTGAAGTGTTGGAACAGACTGCTTCTCTTTCAGAAAAATGCATGTGAGTTTCTTGTGAATGCTTGTAAGTAGCTTAAGGCACTTTCAAAGGAATGTGATTTTCTCTGAAAGGACAGCATTTAGAAAGTGAAGCAACACTCCATTCACTTCGCACAGTGAATTGAAGTGTTGGAACAGACTGCTTCTCTTTCAGAGAAACGCATGAGAATTTCTATTGAATGCTTGTAAGTAGCTTAAGGCACTTTCAAAGGTAAGTGATTTTCTCTGATAGGACAGCATTTAGAAAGTGAAGCAACACTCCATTCACTACGCACAGTGAATTGAAGTGTTGGAACAGACTGCTTCTCTTTCAGTGAAATGCATGTGAATTTCTGTTGAATGCTTGTAAGTAGCTTAAGGCACTTTCAAAGGAAAGTGATTGTCTCTGAAAGGACAGCATTTAGAAAGTGAAGCAACACTCCATTCACTACGCACAGTGAATTGAAGTTTTGGAACAGACAACTTCTCTTTCATAGAAACGCATTTGAGTTTCCTGTGAATGTGTGTAAATAGCTTAAGGCACTTTCAATGGAACGTGATTTTCTCTGAAAGGACAGCATTTAGAAAGTGAAGCAACACTCCATTCACTTCGCACAGTGAATTGAAGTGTTGGAACAGACTGCTTCTCTTTCAGTGAAACGCATGTGAATTTCTGTTGAATGCTTGTAAGTAGCTTAAGGCACTTTCAAAAGAAAGTGCTTTTCTCTGAAAGGACAGCATTTAGAAAGTGAAGCAACACTCCATTCACTTCGCACAGTGAATTGAAGTGTTGGAACAGACAGCTTCTCTTTCATAGAAACGCATTTGAGTTTCCTGTGAATGTGTGTAAGTAGCTTAAGGCACGTTCAAAGGAAAGTGATTTTCTTTGAAAGGACAGCATTTAGAAAGTGAAACAACACTCCATTCACTTCGCACAGTGAATTGAAGTGTTGGAACAGACTACTTCTCTTTCAGAGAAACAGATATGAGTTTTTTGTGAATGCTTGTAAGTAGCTTAAGGCACTTTCAAAGGAACGTGATTTTCTCTGAAAGGACAGCATTTAGAAAGTGAAGCAACACTCCATTCACTTCGCACAGTGAATTGAAGTGTTGGAACAGACTGCTTCTCTTTCAGAGAAACGCATGTGAATTTCTATTGAATGCTTGTAAGTAGCTTAAGGCACTTTCGAAGGAAAGTGATTTTCTCTGAAAGGACAGCATTTAGAAAGTGAAGTAACACTCCATTCACTTCGCACAGTGAATTGAAGTGTTGGAACAGACAGCTTCTCATTCATAGAAACGCATTTGAGTTTCCTGTGAATGTGTGTAAGTAGCTTAAGGCACTTTCAAAGAAAGTGATTTTCTCTGAAAGGACAGCATTTAGAAAGTGAAGCAACACTCCATTCACTTCGCACAGTGAATTGAAGTGCTGGAACAGACTGCTTCTCTTTCAGTGAAACACATGTGAATTTCTGTTGAAAGCTTGTAAGTAGCTTAAGGCACTTTCAAAGGAAAGTGATTTTCTCTGAAAAAACAGCATTTAGAAAGTGAAGCAACACTCCATTCACTTCGCACAGTGAATTGAAGTGTTGGAACAGACAGCTTCTCTTTCATAGAAACGCATTTGAGTTTCCTGTGAATGTGTGTAAGTAGCTTAAGGCACTTTCAAAGGAAAGTAATTTTCTCTTAAATGACAGGATTTAGAAAGTGAAACAACACTCCATTCACTTCGCACAGTGAATTGAAGTGTTGGAGCAGACTACTTCTCTTTCAGAGAAACAGATATGAGTTTTTTGTGAATGCTTGTAAGTAGCTTAAGGCACTTTCGAAGGAAAGTGATTTTCTCTGAAAGGACAGCATTTAGAAAGTGAAGCAACACTCCATTCACTACGCACAGTGAATTGAAGTGTTGGAACAGACTGCTTCTCTTTCAGAAAAATGCATGTGAGTTTCTTGTGAATGCTTGTAAGTAGCTTAAGGCACTTTCAAAGGAAAGTGATTTTCTCTGAAAGGACAGGAATTAGAAAGTGAAGCAACACTCCATTCACTTCGCACAGTGAATTGAAGTGTTGGAACAGACTGCTTCTTTTTCAGAGAAACACATGTGACTTTCTATTGAATGCTTGTAAGTAGCTTAAGGCACTTTCAAAGGAAAGTGATTTTCTCTGAAAGGACAGCATTTAGAAAGTGAAGCAACACTCCATTCACTTCGCACAGTGAATTGAAGTGTTGGAACAGACTGCTTCTCTTTCAGTGAAACACATGTGAATTTCTGTTGAAAGCTTGTAAGTAGCTTAAGGCACTTTCAAAGGAAAGTGATTTTCTCTGAAAGGACAGCATTTAGAAAGTGAAGCAACATTCCATTCACTTCTCACAGTGAATTGAACTGTTGGAACAGACTGCTTCTTTTTTAGAGAAACACATGTGACTTTCTATTGAATGCTTGTAAGTAGCTTAAGGCTCTTTCAAAGGAAAGTGATTTTCTCTGAAAGGACAGCATTTAGAAAGTGAAGCAACACTCCATTCACTACGCACAGTGAATTGAAGTGTTGGAACAGACTGCTTCTCTTTCAGAAAAATGCATGTGAGATTCCTGTGAATGCTTGTAAGTAGCTTAAGGCACTTTCAAAGGAAAGTGATTGTCTCTGAAAGGACAGCATTTAGAAAGTGAAGCAACACTCCATTCACTTCGCACAGTGAATTGAAGTGTTGGAACAGACTGCTTCTTTTTCAGAGAAACGCATGTGAATTTCTGTGGAATGCTTGTAAGTAGCTAAAGGCACTTTCAAAGGAAAGTGATTTTCTCTGAAAGGACAGCATTTAGAAAGTGAAGCAGCACTCCATTCACTTCTCACAGTGAATTGAAGTGTTGGAACAGACTGCTTCTCTTTCAGTGAAATGCCTGTGAATTTCTGTAGAATGCTTGTAAGTAGCTTAAGGCACTTTCAAATGAAAGTGATTTTCTCTGAAAGGACAGCATTTAGAAAGTGAAACAACACTCCATTCACTTCGCAGAGTGAATTGAAGTGTTGCAACAGACTGCTTCTCTTTCAGTGAAACGCATGTGAATTTCTGTTGAATGCTTGTAAGTAGCTTAAGGCACTTTCAAAGGAAAGTGATTTTCTCTGAAAGGACAGCATTTAGAAAGTGAAGCAACACTCCATTCACTTCGCACAGTGAATTGAAGTGTTGGAACAGACAGCTTCTCTTTCATAGAAACGCATTTGAGTTTCCTGTGAATGTGTGTAAGTAGCTTAAGGCACTTTCAAAGGGAAGGGATTTTCTTTGAAAGGACAGCATTTAGAAAGTGAAGCAACACTCCATTCACTTCGCACAGTGAATTGAAGTGTTGGAACAGACTACTTCTCCTTCAGAGAAACTCATGTGAATGTCTGTTGAATGCTTGTAAGTAGCTTAAGGCACTTTCAAAGGAAAGTGATTTTCTCTGAAAGGACAGCATTTAGAAAGTTAAGCAACACTCCATTCACTTCGCACAGTGAATTGAAGTGTTGGAATAGACTGCTTCTCTTTCAGTGAAACGCATGTGAATTTCTGTTGAATGCTTGTTAGTAGCTAAAGTCACTTTCAAAGGAAAGTGATTTTTTCTGAAAGGACAGCATTTAGAAAGTGAAACAACACTCCATTCACTTCGCACAGTGAATTGAAGTGTTGGAACAGACTGCTTCACTTTGAGTGAAATGCATGTGAATTTCTGTTGAATGCTTGTAAGTAGCTTAAGGCACTTTCAAAGGAAAGTGATTTTCTCTGAAAGGACAGCATTTAGAAAGTGAAGCAACACTCCATTCACTTCGCACAGTGAATTGAAGTGTTGGAACAGACAGCTTGTCTTTCATCGAAACGCATTTGAGTTTCCTGTGAATGTGTGTAAGTAGCTTAAGGCACTTTCAAAGGAAAGTGATTTTCTCTGAAAGGACAGCATTTAGAAAGTGAAACAGCACTCCATTCACTTCGCACAGTGAATTGAAGTGTTGGAACAGACTACTTCTCTTTCAGAGAAACAGATATGAGTTTTTTGTGAATGCTTGTAAGTAGCTTAAGGCACTTTCAAAGGAAAGTGATTGTCTCTGAAAGGACAGCATTTAGAAAGTGAAGCAACACTCCATTCACTCGCAGAGTGAATTGAAGTGTTGCAACAGACTCCTTCTCTTTCAGTGAAACGCATGTGAATTTCTGTTGAATGCTTGTAAGTAGCTTAAGGCACCTTTAAAGGAAAGTGATTTTCTCTGAAAGGACAGCATTTAGAAAGTGAAGCAACACTCCATTCACTTCGCACAGTGAATTGAAGTGTTGGAACAGACAGCTTCTCTTTCATAGAAACGCATTTGAGTTTCCTGTGAATGTGTGTAAGTAGCTTAAGGCACTTTCAAAGGGAAGTGATTTTCTTTGAAAGGACAGCATTTAGAAAGTGAAGCAACACTCCATTCACTTCGCACAGTGAATTGAAGTGTTGGAACAGACTGCTTCTATTTCAGTGAAACGCATGTGAATTACTGTTGAATGCTTGTAAGTAATTTAAGGCACTTTCAAAGGAAAGTGATTTTCTCTGAAAGGACAGCATTTAGAAAGTGAAGCAACACTCCATTCACTTCGCACAGTGAATTGAAGTGTTGGAAAAGACTGCTTCTCTTTCAGTGAAACGCATGTGAATTTCTGTTGAATGCTTGTAAGTAGCTAAAGGCACGTTCAAAGGAAAGTGATTTTTTCTGAAAGGACAGCATTTAGAAAGTGAAACAACACTCCATTCACTTCGCACAGTGAATTGAAGTGTTGGAACAGACTACTTCTCTTTCCGAGAAACAGATATGAGTTTTTTGTGAATGCTTGTAAGTAGCTTAAGGCACTTTCAAAAGAAAGTGATTTTCTCTGAAAGGACAGCATTTAGAAAGTGAAGCAACACTCCATTCACTTCGCACAGTGAATTGAAATGTTGGAACAGACTGCTTTTCTTTTAGTGAAACACATGTGAATTTCTGTTGAATGCTTGTAAGTAGCTTAAGGCACTTTCAAAGAAAAGTGATTGTCTCTGAAAGGACAGCATTTAGAAAATGAAACAACACTCCATTCACTTCGCATAGTGAATTGAAGTGTTGGAACAGACTACTTCTCTTTCAGAGAAACAGATATGAGTTTTTTGTGAATGCTTGTAAGTAGCTTAAGGCACTTTCAAAGGAACGTGATTTTCTCTGAAAAGACAGCATTTAGAAAGTGAAGCAACACTCCATTCACTTCGCACAGTGAAATGAAGTGTTGGAACAGACTGCTTCTATTTCAGAGAAACGCATTTGAGTTTCCTGTGAATGTGTGTAAGTAGCTTAAGGCACTTTCAAAGGAAAGTGATTTTCTCTGAAAGGACAGCATTTAGAAAGTGAAGCAACACTCCATTCACTACGCACAGTGAATTGAAGTGTTGGAACAGACAACTTCTCTTTCATAGAAACGCATTTGAGTTTCCTGTGAATGTGTGTAAGTAGCTTAAGGCACTTTCAAAGGAAAGTGATTTTCTCTGAAAGGACAGCATTTAGAAAGTGAAGCAACACTCCATTCACTTCGCACAGTGAATTGAAGTGTTGGAACAGACTGCTTCTCTTTCAGTGAAACGCATGTGAATTTCTGTTGAATGCTTGTAAGTAGCTTAAGGCACTTTCAAAAGAAAGTGATTTTCTCTGAAAGGACAGCATTTAGAAAGTGAAGCAACACTCCATTCACTTCGCACAGTGAATTGAAGTGTTGGAACAGACAGCTTCTCTTTCATAGAAACGCATTTGAGTTTCCTGTGAATGTGTGTAAGTAGCTTAAGGCACTTTCTAAGGAAAGTGATTTTCTCTGAAAGGACAGCATTTAGAAAGTGAAGCAACACTCCACTACGCACAGTGAATTGAAGTGTTGGAACAGACTGCTTCTCTTTCAGAAAAATGCATGTGAGTTTCTTGTGAATGCTTGTAAGTAGCTTAAGGCACTTTCAAAGGAAAGTGATTTTCTCTGAAAGGACAGCATTTAGAAAGTGAAGCAACACTCCATTCACTACGCACAGTGAATTGAAGTGTTGGAACAGACTGCTTCTCTTTCAGAAAAATGCATGTGAGATTCCTGTGAATGCTTGTAAGTAGCTTAAGGCACTTTCAAAGGAAAGTGATTGTCTCTGAAAGGACAGCATTTAGAAAGTGAAGCAACACTCCATTCACTTCACACAGTGAATTGAAGTGTTGGAACAGACTGCTTCTTTTTCAGAGAAACGCATGTGAATTTCTGTGGAATGCTTGTAAGTAGCTAAAGGCACTTTCAAAGGAAAGTGATTTTCTCTGAAAGGACAGCATTTAGAAAGTGAAGCAGCACTCCATTCACTTCGCACAGTGAATTGAAGTGTTGGAACAGACTGCTTCTCTTTCAGAGAAACGCATTTGAGTTTCCTGTGAATGTGTGTAAGTAGCTTAAGGCACTTTCAAAAGAAAGTGATTTTCTCTGAAAGGACAGCATTTAGAAAGTGAAGCAACACTCCATTCACTACGCACAGTGAATTGAAGTGTTGGAACAGACTGCTTCTCTTTCAGAAAAATGCATGTGAGTTTCTTGTGAATGCTTGTAAGTAGCTTAAGGCATTTTCAAAGGAAAGTGATTTTCTCTGAAAGGACAGCATTTAGAAAGTGAAGCAACACTCCATTCACTTCGCACAGTGAATTGAAGTGTTGGAACAGACTGCTTCTCTTTCAGTGAAATGCATGTGAATTTCTGTTGAATGCTTGTTAGTAGCTTAAGGCACTTTCAAAGGAAAGTGATTTTCTCTGAAAGGACAGCATTTAGAAAGTGAAGCAACACTCCATTCACTTCGCAGAGTGAATTGAAGTGTTGGAACAGACAGCTTCTCTTTCAAAGAAACGCATTTGAGTTTCCTGTGAATGTGTGTAAGTAGCTTAAGGCACTTTCAAAGGAAAGTGATTTTCTCTGAAAGGACAGCATTTAGAAAGTGAAACAACACTCCATTCACTTCGCACAGTGAATTGAAGTGTTGGGACAGACTACTTCTCTTTCAGAGAAACAGATATGAGTTTTTTGTGAATGCTTGTAAGTAGCTTAAGGCACTTTCAAAGGAAAGTGATTTTCTCTGAAACGACAGCATTTAGAAAGTGAAGCAACACTCCATTCACTTCGCACAGTGAATTGAAGTGTTGGAACAGACTGCTTCTCTTTCAGAGAAACGCATGTGAATTTCTATTGAATGCTTGTAAGTAGCTTAAGGCACTTTCGAAGGAAAGTGATTTTCTCTGAAAGGACAGCATTTAGAAAGTGAAGCAACACTCCATTGACTTCGCACAGTGAGTTGAAGTGTTGGAACAGACTACTTCTCTTTCAGAGAAACAGATATGAGCTTTTTGTGAATGCTTGTAAGTAGCTTAAGGCACTTTCAAAGGAAAGTGATTTTCTCTGAAAGGACAGCATTTAGAAAGTGAAGCAACACTCCATTCACTCGCAGAGTGAATTGAAGTGTTGCAACAGACTGCTTCTCTTTCAGTGAAACGCATGTGAATTTCTGTTGAATGCTTGTAAGTAGCTTAAGGCACCTTCAAAGGAAAGTGATTTTCTCTGAAAGGACAGCATTTAGAAAGTGAAGCAACACTCCATTCACTTCGCACAGTGAATTGAAGTGTTGGAACAGACAGCTTCTCTTTCATAGAAACGCATTTGAGTTTCCTGTGAATGTGTGTAAGTAGCTTAAGGCACTTTCAAAGGGAAGTGATTTTCTTTGAAAGGACAGCATTTAGAAAGTGAAGCAACACTCCATTCACTTCGCACAGTGAATTGAAGTGTTGGAACAGACTGCTTCTCTTTCAGTGAAACGCATGTGAATTTCTGTTGAATGCTTGTAAGTAGCTTAAGGCACTTTCAAAGGAAAGTGATTTTCTCTGAAAGGACAGCATTTAGAAAGTGAAGCAACACTCCATTCACTTCGCACAGTGAATTGAAGTGTTGGAACAGACTGCTTCTCTTTCAGTGAAACGCATGTGAATTTCTGTTGAATGCTTGTAAGTAGCTAAAGGCACTTTCAAAGGAAAGTGATTTTTTCTGAAAGGACAGCATTTAGAAAGTGAAACAACACTCCATTCACTTCGCACAGTGAATTGAAGTGTTGGAACAGACTACTTCTCTTTCCGAGAAACAGATATGAGTTTTTTGTGAATGCTTGTAAGTAGCTTAAGGCACTTTCAAAGGAAAGTGATTTTCTCTGAAAGGACAGCATTTAGAAAGTGAAGCAACACTCCATTCACTTTGCACAGTGAATTGAAGTGCTGGAACAGACTGCTTTTCTTTCAGTGAAACACATGTGAATTTCTGTTGAATGCTTGTAAGTAGCTTAAGGCACTTTCAAAGGAAAGTGATTGTCTCTGAAAGGACAGCATTTAGAAAGTGAAACAACACTCCATTCACTTCGCATAGTGAATTGAAGTGTTGGAACAGACTACTTCTCTTTCAGAGAAACAGATATGAGTTTTTGTGAATGCTTGTAAGTAGCTTAAGGCACTTCCAAAGGAAAGTGATTTTCTCTGAAAGGACAGCATTTAGAAAGTGAAGCAACACTCGATTCACTTCGCACAGTGAAAGGAAGTGTTGGAACAGACTGCTTCTCTTTCAGAGAAACGCATTTGAGTTTCCTGTGAATGTGTGTAGGTAGCTTAAGGCACTTTCAAAGGAAAGTGATTTTCTCTGAAAGGACAGCATTTAGAAAGTGAAGCAACACTCCATTCACTACGCACAGTGAATTGAAGTGTTGGAACAGACAGCTTCTCTTTCATAGAAACGCATTTGAGTTTCCTGTGAATGTGTGTAAGTAGCTTAAGGCACTTTCAAAGGAAAGTGATTTTCTCTGAAACGACAGCATTTAGAAAGTGAAGCAACACTACATTCACTTCGCACAGTGAGTTGAAGTGTTGGAACAGACTGCTTCTCTTTCAGAGAAACAGATGTGAGTTTCTTGTGAATGCTTGTAAATAGCTTAAGGCAGTTTCAAAGGAGAGTGATTTTCTCTAAAAGGAGAGCATATAGAAAGTGAAGCAACACTCCATTCACTACGCACAGTGAATTGAAGTGTTTGAACAAACTGTTTCTATTTCAGAAAAATGCGTGTGTGTTTCTTGTGAATGCTTGGAAGTAGCTTAAGGCACTTTCAAAGGAAAGTGATTTTCTCTGAAAGGACAGCATTTAGAAAGTGAAGCAACACTCCACTCACTTCGCACAGTGAATTGAAGTGTTGGAATAGACTGCTTCTCTTTCAGTGAAACACATGTGAATTTCTGTTGAATGCTTGTTAGTAGCTAAAGGCACTTTCAAAGGAAAGTGATTTTCTCTGAAAGGACAGCATTTAGAAAGTGAAACAACACTCCATTCACTTCGCATAGTGAATTGAAGTGTTGGAACAGACTACTTCTCTTTCAGAGAAACAGATATGAGTTTTTTGTGAACGCTTGTAAGTAGCTTAAGTCACTTTCAAAGGAAAGTGATTTTCTCTGAAAGGACAGCATTTAGAAAGTGAAGCAACACTCCATTCACTTCGCACAGTGAAATGAAGTGTTGGAACAGACTGCTTCTCTTTCAGAGAAACGCATTTGAGTTTCCTGTGAATGTGTGTAAGTAGCTTAAGGAACTTTCAAAGGAAAGTGATTTTCTCTGAAAGGACAGCATTTAGAAAGTGAAGCAACACTCCATTCACTACGCACAGTGAATTGAAGTGTTGGAACAGACAGCTTCTCTTTCATAGAAACGCATTTGAGTTTCCTGTGAATGTGTGTAAGTAGCTTAAGGCACTTTCAAAGGAAAGTGATTTTCTCTGAAAGGACAGCATTTAGAAAGTGAAGCAACACTCCATTCACTTCGCACAGTGAATTGAAGTGTTGGAACAGACTGCTTCTCTTTCAGTGAAACGCATGTGAATTTCTGTTGAATGCTTGTAAGTAGCTTAAGGCACTTTCAAAAGAAAGTGATTTTCTCTGAAAGGACAGCATTTAGAAAGTGAAGCAACACTCCATTCACTTCGCACAGTGAATTGAAGTGTTGGAACAGACAGCTTCTCTTTCATAGAAACGCATTTGAGTTTCCTGTGAATGTGTGTAAGTAGCTTAAGGCACTTTCGAAGGAAAGTGATTTTCTCTGAAAGGACAGCATTTAGAAAGTGAAGCAACACTCCACTACGCACAGTGAATTGAAGTGTTGGAACAGACTGCTTCTCTTTCAGAAAAATGCATGTGAGTTTCTTGTGAATGCTTGTAAGTAGCTTAAGGCACTTTCAAAGGAAAGTGATTTTCTCTGAAAGGACAGCATTTAGAAAGTGAAGCAACACTCCATTCACTTCTCACAGGGAATTGAATTGTTGGAACAGACTGCTTCTTTTTTAGAGAAACACATGTGACTTTCTATTGAATGCTTGTAAGTAGCTTAAGGCACTTTCAAAGGAAAGTGATTTTCTCTGAAAGGACAGCATTTAGAAAGTGAAGCAACACTCCATTCACTACGCACAGTGAATTGAAGTTTTGGAACAGACTGCTTCTCTTTCAGAAAAATGCATGTGAGATTCCTGTGATGCTTGTAAGTAGCTTAAGGCACTTTCAAAGGAAAGTGATTGTCTCTGAAAGGACAGCATTTAGAAAGTGAAGCAACACTCCATTCACTTCACACAGTGAATTGAAGTGTTGGAACAGACTGCTTCTTTTTCAGAGAAACGCATGTGAATTTCTGTGGAATGCTTGTAAGTAGCTAAAGGCACTTTCAAAGGAAAGTGATTTTCTCTGAAAGGACAGCATTTAGAAAGTGAAGCAGCACTCCATTCACTTCTCACAGTGAATTGAAGTGTTGGAACAGACTGCTTCTCTTTCAGTGAAATGCATGTGAATTTCTGTTGAATGCTTGTAAGTAGCTTAAGGCACTTTCAAAGGAAAGTGATTTTCTCTGAAAGGACAGCATTTAGAAAGTGAAGCAACACTCCATTCACTTCGCAGAGTGAATTGAAGTGTTGCAACAGACTGCTTCTCTTTCAGTGAAACGCATGTGAATTTCTGTTGAATGCTTGAAAGTAGCTTAAGGCACTTTCAAAGGAAAGTGATTTTCTCTGAAAGGACAGCATTTAGAAAGTGAAGCAACACTCCATTCACTTCGCACAGTGAATTGAAGTGTTGGAACAGACAGCTTCTCTTTCATAGAAACGCATTTGATTTTCCTGTGAATGTGTGTAAGTAGCTTAAGGCACTTTCAAAGGGAAGTGATTTTCTTTGAAAGGACAGCATTTAGAAAGTGAAGCAACACTCCATTCCCTTCGCACAGTGAATTGAAGTGTTGGAACAGACTGCTTCTCCTTCAGGGAAACTCATGTGAATGTCTGTTGAATGCTTGTAAGTAGCTTAAGGCACTTTCAAAGGAAAGTGTTATTCTCTGAAAGGACAGCATTTAGAAAGTGAAACAACACTCCATTCACTTCGCATAGTGAATTGAAGTGTTGGAACAGACTACTTCTCTTTCAGAGAAACAGATATGAGTTTTTTGTGAATGCTTGTAAGTAGCTTAAGGCACTTTCAAAGGAAAGTGATTGTCTCTGAAAGGACAGCATTTAGAAAGTGAAGCAACACTCCATTCACTTCGCAGAGTGAATTGAAGTGTTGCAATAGACTGCTTCTCTTTCAGTGAAACGCATGTGAATTTCTGTTGAATGCTTGTAAGTAGCTTAAGGCACTTTCAAAGGAAAGTGATTTTCTCTGAAAGGACAGCATTTAGAAAGTGAAGCAACACTCCATTCACTTCGCACAGTGAATTGAAGTGTTGGAACAGACAGCTTCTCTTTCATAGAAACGCATTTGAGTTTCCTGTGAATGTGTGTAAGTAGCTTAAGGCACTTTCAAAGGGAAGTGATTTTCTTTGAAAGGACAGCATTTAGAAAGTGAAGCAACACTCCATTCACTTCGCACAGTGAATTGAAGTGTTGGAACAGACTGCTTCTCTTTCAGTGAAACGCATGTGAATTTCTGTTGAAAGCTTGTAAGTAGCTTAAGGCACTTTCAAAGGAAAGTGATTTTCTCTGAAAGGACAGCATTTAGAAAGTGAAGCAACACTCCATTCACTTCGCACAGTGAATTGAAGTGTTGGAACAGACTGCTTCTCTTTCAGTGAAACACATGTGAATTTCTGTTGAATACTTGTAAGTAGTTTAAGGCACTTTCAAAGGAAAGTGATTTTCTCTGAAAGGACAGCATTTAGAATGTGAAGCAACACTCCATTCACTTCGCACAGTGAATTGAAGTGTTGGAACAGACTGCTTCTCTTTCAGAGAAACGCATGTGAATTTCTATTGAATGCTTGTAAGTAGCTTAAGGCACTTTCGAAGGAAAGCGATTTTCTCTGAAAGGACAGCATTTAGAAAGTGAAGCAACACTACATTCATTACGCACAGTGAATTGAAGTGTTGGAACAGACTACTTCTCTTTCAGAGAAACAGATATGAGTTTTTTGTGAATGCTTGTAAGTAGCTTAAGGCACTTTCAAAGGAAAGTGATTTTCTCTGAAAGGACAGCATTTAGAAAGTGAAGCAACACTCCATTCACTACGCACAGTGAATTGAAGTGTTGGAACAGACTACTTCTTTTTCAGAGAAACGCATGTGAATTTCTGTGGAATGCTTGTAAGTAGCTAAAGGCACTTTCAAAGGAAAGTGATTTTCTCTGAAAGGACAGCATTTAGAAAGTGAAGCAGCACTCCATTCACTTCGCACAGTGAATTGAAGTGTTGGAACAGACTGCTTCTCTTTCAGTGAAATGCATGTGAATTTCTGTTGAATGCTTGTAAGTAGCTTAAGGCACTTTCAAAGAAAAGTGATTGTCTCTGAAAGGACAGCATTTAGAAAGTGAAGCAACACTCCATTCACTTCGCAGAGTGAATTGAAGTGTTGCAATAGACTGCTTCTCTTTCAGTGAAACGCATGTGAATTTCTGTTGAATGCTTGTAAGTAGCTTAAGGCACTTTCAAAGGAAAGTGATTTTCTCTGAAAGGACAGCATTTAGAAAGTGAAGCAACACTCCATTCACTTCGCACAGTGAATTGAAGTGTTGGAACAGACAGCTTCTCTTTCATAGAAACACATGTGAATTTCTTTTGAATGCTTGTAAGTAGCTTAAGGCACTTTCAAAAGAAAGTGATTTTCTCTGAAAGGACAGCATTTAGAAAGTGAAGCAACACTCCATTCACTTCGCACAGTGAATTGAAGTGTTGGAACAGACAGCTTCTCTTTCATAGAAACGCATTTGAGTTTCCTGTGAATGTGTGTAAGTAGCTTAAGGCACTTTCAAAGGAAAGTAATTTTCTCTGAAAGGACAGCATTTAGAAAGTGAAACAACACTCCATTCACTTCGCACAGTGAATTGAAGTGTTGGAACAGACTACTTCTCTTTCAGAGAAACAGATATGCGTTTTTTGTGAATGCTTGTAAGTAGCTTAAGGCACTTTCAAAGGAAAGTGATTTTCTCTGAAAGGACAGCATTTAGAAAGTGAAGCAACACTCCATTCACTTCGCACAGTTAATTGAAGTGTTGGAACAGACTGCTTCTCTTTCAGAGAAACGCATGTGAATTTCTATTGAATGCTTGTAAGTAGCTTAAGGCACTTTCGAAGGAAAGCGATTTTCTCTGAAAGGACAGCATTTAGAAAGTGAAGCAACACTCCATTCACTACGCACAGTGAATTGAAGTGTTGGAACAGACTGCTTCTCTTTCAGAAAAATGCATGTGAGTTTCTTGTGAATGCTTGTAAGTAGCTTAAGGCACTTTCAAAGGAATGTGATTTTCTCTGAAAGGACAGCATTTAGAAAGTGAAGCAACACTCCATTCACTTCGCACAGTGAATTGAAGTGTTGGAACAGACTGCTTCTCTTTCAGAGAAACGCATGAGAATTTCTATTGAATGCTTGTAAGTAGCTTAAGGCACTTTCAAAGGTAAGTGATTTTCTCTGATAGGACAGCATTTAGAAAGTGAAGCAACACTCCATTCACTACGCACAGTGAATTGAAGTGTTGGAACAGACTGCTTCTCTTTCAGTGAAATGCATGTGAATTTCTGTTGAATGCTTGTAAGTAGCTTAAGGCACTTTCAAAGGAAAGTGATTGTCTCTGAAAGGACAGCATTTAGAAAGTGAAGCAACACTCCATTCACTACGCACAGTGAATTGAAGTTTTGGAACAGACAACTTCTCTTTCATAGAAACGCATTTGAGTTTCCTGTGAATGTGTGTAAATAGCTTAAGGCACTTTCAATGGAACGTGATTTTCTCTGAAAGGACAGCATTTAGAAAGTGAAGCAACACTCCATTCACTTCGCACAGTGAATTGAAGTGTTGGAACAGACTGCTTCTCTTTCAGTGAAACGCATGTGAATTTCTGTTGAATGCTTGTAAGTAGCTTAAGGCACTTTCAAAAGAAAGTGCTTTTCTCTGAAAGGACAGCATTTAGAAAGTGAAGCAACACTCCATTCACTTCGCACAGTGAATTGAAGTGTTGGAACAGACAGCTTCTCTTTCATAGAAACGCATTTGAGTTTCCTGTGAATGTGTGTAAGTAGCTTAAGGCACGTTCAAAGGAAAGTGATTTTCTTTGAAAGGACAGCATTTAGAAAGTGAAACAACACTCCATTCACTTCGCACAGTGAATTGAAGTGTTGGAACAGACTACTTCTCTTTCAGAGAAACAGATATGAGTTTTTTGTGAATGCTTGTAAGTAGCTTAAGGCACTTTCAAAGGAACGTGATTTTCTCTGAAAGGACAGCATTTAGAAAGTGAAGCAACACTCCATTCACTTCGCACAGTGAATTGAAGTGTTGGAACAGACTGCTTCTCTTTCAGAGAAACGCATGTGAATTTCTATTGAATGCTTGTAAGTAGCTTAAGGCACTTTCGAAGGAAAGTGATTTTCTCTGAAAGGACAGCATTTAGAAAGTGAAGTAACACTCCATTCACTTCGCACAGTGAATTGAAGTGTTGGAACAGACAGCTTCTCATTCATAGAAACGCATTTGAGTTTCCTGTGAATGTGTGTAAGTAGCTTAAGGCACTTTCAAAGAAAGTGATTTTCTCTGAAAGGACAGCATTTAGAAAGTGAAGCAACACTCCATTCACTTCGCACAGTGAATTGAAGTGCTGGAACAGACTGCTTCTCTTTCAGTGAAACACATGTGAATTTCTGTTGAAAGCTTGTAAGTAGCTTAAGGCACTTTCAAAGGAAAGTGATTTTCTCTGAAAAAACAGCATTTAGAAAGTGAAGCAACACTCCATTCACTTCGCACAGTGAATTGAAGTGTTGGAACAGACAGCTTCTCTTTCATAGAAACGCATTTGAGTTTCCTGTGAATGTGTGTAAGTAGCTTAAGGCACTTTCAAAGGAAAGTAATTTTCTCTTAAATGACAGGATTTAGAAAGTGAAACAACACTCCATTCACTTCGCACAGTGAATTGAAGTGTTGGAGCAGACTACTTCTCTTTCAGAGAAACAGATATGAGTTTTTTGTGAATGCTTGTAAGTAGCTTAAGGCACTTTCGAAGGAAAGTGATTTTCTCTGAAAGGACAGCATTTAGAAAGTGAAGCAACACTCCATTCACTACGCACAGTGAATTGAAGTGTTGGAACAGACTGCTTCTCTTTCAGAAAAATGCATGTGAGTTTCTTGTGAATGCTTGTAAGTAGCTTAAGGCACTTTCAAAGGAAAGTGATTTTCTCTGAAAGGACAGGAATTAGAAAGTGAAGCAACACTCCATTCACTTCGCACAGTGAATTGAAGTGTTGGAACAGACTGCTTCTTTTTCAGAGAAACACATGTGACTTTCTATTGAATGCTTGTAAGTAGCTTAAGGCACTTTCAAAGGAAAGTGATTTTCTCTGAAAGGACAGCATTTAGAAAGTGAAGCAACACTCCATTCACTTCGCACAGTGAATTGAAGTGTTGGAACAGACTGCTTCTCTTTCAGTGAAACACATGTGAATTTCTGTTGAAAGCTTGTAAGTAGCTTAAGGCACTTTCAAAGGAAAGTGATTTTCTCTGAAAGGACAGCATTTAGAAAGTGAAGCAACACTCCATTCACTACGCACAGTGAATTGAAGTGTTGGAACAGACTGCTACTTTTTCAGAGAAACGCATGTGAATTTCTGTGGAATACTTGTAAGTAGCTAAGGCACTTTCAAAGGAAAGTGATTTTCTCTGAAAGGACAGCATTTAGAAAGTGAAGCAGCACTCCATTCACTTCGCACAGTGAATTGAAGTGTTGGACCAGACTGCTTCTCTTTCAGTGAAATGCATGTGAATTTCTGTTGAATGCTTGTAAGTAGCTTAATGCACTTTCAAAGAAAAGTGATTGTCTCTGAAAGGACAGCATTTAGAAAGTGAAGCAACACTCCATTCACTTCGCAGAGTGAATTGAAGTGTTGCAACAGACTACTTCTCTTTCAGTGAAACGCATGTGAATTTCTGTAGAATGCTTGTAAGTAGCTTAAGGCACTTTCAAAGGAAAGTGATTTTCTCTGAAAGGACAGCATTTAGAAAGTGAAGCAACACTCCATTCACTTCGCACAGTGAATTGAAGTGTTGGAACAGACAGCTTCTCTTTCATAGAAACGCATTTGAGTTTCCTGTGAATGTGTGTAAGTAGCTTAAGGCACTTTCAAAGGAAAGTGATTTTCTCTGAAAGGACAGCATTTAGAAAGTGAAGCAACACTCCATTCACTTCGCACAGTGAATTGAAGTGTTGGAACAGACTGCTTCTCTTTCAGTGAAACACATGTGAATTTCTGTTGAAAGCTTGTAAGTAGCTTAAGGCACTTTCAAAGGAAAGTGATTTTCTCTGAAAGGACAGCATTTAGAAAGTGAAGCAACACTACATTCACTACGCACAGTGAATTGAAGTGTTGGAACAGACTGCTTCTTTTTCAGAGAAACGCATGTGAATTTCTGTGGAATGCTTGTAAGTAGCTAAGGCACTTTCAAAGGAAAGTGATTTTCTCTGAAAGGACAGCATTTAGAATGTGAAGCAACACTCCATTCACTTCGCACAGTGAATTGAAGTGTTGGAACAGACTGCTTCTCTTTCAGAGAAACGCATGTGAATTTCTATTGAATGCTTGTAAGTAGCTTAAGGCACTTTCGAAGGAAAGCGATTTTCTCTGAAAGGACAGCATTTAGAAAGTGAAGCAACACTACATTCATTACGCACAGTGAATTGAAGTGTTGGAACAGACTACTTCTCTTTCAGAGAAACAGATATGAGTTTTTTGTGAATGCTTGTAAGTAGCTTAAGGCACTTTAAAAGGAAAGTGATTTTCTCTGAAAGGACAGCATTTAGAAAGTGAAGCAACACTCCATTCACTACGCACAGTGAATTGAAGTGTTGGAACAGACTACTTCTTTTTCAGAGAAACGCATGTGAATTTCTGTGGAATGCTTGTAAGTAGCTAAAGGCACTTTCAAAGGAAAGTGATTTTCTCTGAAAGGACAGCATTTAGAAAGTGAAGCAGCACTCCATTCACTTCGCACAGTGAATTGAAGTGTTGGAACAGACTGCTTCTCTTTCAGTGAAATGCATGTGAATTTCTGTTGAATGCTTGTAAGTAGCTTAAGGCACTTTCAAAGAAAAGTGATTGTCTCTGAAAGGACAGCATTTAGAAAGTGAAGCAACACTCCATTCACTTCGCAGAGTGAATTGAAGTGTTGCAATAGACTGCTTCTCTTTCAGTGAAACGCATGTGAATTTCTGTTGAATGCTTGTAAGTAGCTTAAGGCACTTTCAAAGGAAAGTGATTTTCTCTGAAAGGACAGCATTTAGAAAGTGAAGCAACACTCCATTCACTTCGCACAGTGAATTGAAGTGTTGGAACAGACAGCTTCTCTTTCATAGAAACACATGTGAATTTCTTTTGAATGCTTGTAAGTAGCTTAAGGCACTTTCAAAAGAAAGTGATTTTCTCTGAAAGGACAGCATTTAGAAAGTGAAGCAACACTCCATTCACTTCGCACAGTGAATTGAAGTGTTGGAACAGACAGCTTCTCTTTCATAGAAACGCATTTGAGTTTCCTGTGAATGTGTGTAAGTAGCTTAAGGCACTTTCAAAGGAAAGTAATTTTCTCTGAAAGGACAGCATTTAGAAAGTGAAACAACACTCCATTCACTTCGCACAGTGAATTGAAGTGTTGGAACAGACTACTTCTCTTTCAGAGAAACAGATATGCGTTTTTTGTGAATGCTTGTAAGTAGCTTAAGGCACTTTCAAAGGAAAGTGATTTTCTCTGAAAGGACAGCATTTAGAAAGTGAAGCAACACTCCATTCACTTCGCACAGTGAATTGAAGTGTTGGAACAGACTGCTTCTCTTTCAGAGAAACGCATGTGAATTTCTATTGAATGCTTGTAAGTAGCTTAAGGCACTTTCGAAGGAAAGCGATTTTCTCTGAAAGGACAGCATTTAGAAAGTGAAGCAACACTCCATTCACTACGCACAGTGAATTGAAGTGTTGGAACCGACTGCTTCTCTTTCAGAAAAATGCATGTTAGTTTCTTGTGAATGCTTGTAAGTAGCTTAAGGCACTTTCAAAGGAATGTGATTTTCTCTGAAAGGACAGCATTTAGAAAGTGAAGCAACACTCCATTCACTTCGCACAGTGAATTGAAGTGTTGGAACAGACTGCTTCTCTTTCAGAGAAACGCATGAGAATTTCTATTGAATGCTTGTAAGTAGCTTAAGGCACTTTCAAAGGTAAGTGATTTTCTCTGATAGGACAGCATTTAGAAAGTGAAGCAACACTCCATTCACTACGCACAGTGAATTGAAGTGTTGGAACAGACTGCTTCTCTTTCAGTGAAATGCATGTGAATTTCTGTTGAATGCTTGTAAGTAGCTTAAGGCACTTTCAAAGGAAAGTGATTGTCTCTGAAAGGACAGCATTTAGAAAGTGAAGCAACACTCCATTCACTACGCACAGTGAATTGAAGTTTTGGAACAGACAACTTCTCTTTCATAGAAACGCATTTGAGTTTCCTGTGAATGTGTGTAAATAGCTTAAGGCACTTTCAATGGAACGTGATTTTCTCTGAAAGGACAGCATTTAGAAAGTGAAGCAACACTCCATTCACTTCGCACAGTGAATTGAAGTGTTGGAACAGACTGCTTCTCTTTCAGTGAAACACATGTGAATTTCTGTTGAAAGCTTGTAAGTAGCTTAAGGCACTTTCAAAGGAAAGTGATTTTCTCTGAAAGGACAGCATTTAGAAAGTGAAGCAACACTACATTCACTACGCACAGTGAATTGAAGTGTTGGAACAGACTGCTTCTTTTTCAGAGAAACGCATGTGAATTTCTGTGGAATGCTTGTAAGTAGCTAAGGCACTTTCAAAGGAAAGTGATTTTCTCTGAAAGGACAGCATTTAGAATGTGAAGCAACACTCCATTCACTTCGCACAGTGAATTGAAGTGTTGGAACAGACTGCTTCTCTTTCAGAGAAACGCATGTGAATTTCTATTGAATGCTTGTAAGTAGCTTAAGGCACTTTCGAAGGAAAGCGATTTTCTCTGAAAGGACAGCATTTAGAAAGTGAAGCAACACTACATTCATTACGCACAGTGAATTGAAGTGTTGGAACAGACTACTTCTCTTTCAGAGAAACAGATATGAGTTTTTTGTGAATGCTTGTAAGTAGCTTAAGGCACTTTAAAAGGAAAGTGATTTTCTCTGAAAGGACAGCATTTAGAAAGTGAAGCAACACTCCATTCACTACGCACAGTGAATTGAAGTGTTGGAACAGACTACTTCTTTTTCAGAGAAACGCATGTGAATTTCTGTGGAATGCTTGTAAGTAGCTAAAGGCACTTTCAAAGGAAAGTGATTTTCTCTGAAAGGACAGCATTTAGAAAGTGAAGCAGCACTCCATTCACTTCGCACAGTGAATTGAAGTGTTGGAACAGACTGCTTCTCTTTCAGTGAAATGCATGTGAATTTCTGTTGAATGCTTGTAAGTAGCTTAAGGCACTTTCAAAGAAAAGTGATTGTCTCTGAAAGGACAGCATTTAGAAAGTGAAGCAACACTCCATTCACTTCGCAGAGTGAATTGAAGTGTTGCAATAGACTGCTTCTCTTTCAGTGAAACGCATGTGAATTTCTGTTGAATGCTTGTAAGTAGCTTAAGGCACTTTCAAAGGAAAGTGATTTTCTCTGAAAGGACAGCATTTAGAAAGTGAAGCAACACTCCATTCACTTCGCACAGTGAATTGAAGTGTTGGAACAGACAGCTTCTCTTTCATAGAAACACATGTGAATTTCTTTTGAATGCTTGTAAGTAGCTTAAGGCACTTTCAAAAGAAAGTGATTTTCTCTGAAAGGACAGCATTTAGAAAGTGAAGCAACACTCCATTCACTTCGCACAGTGAATTGAAGTGTTGGAACAGACAGCTTCTCTTTCATAGAAACGCATTTGAGTTTCCTGTGAATGTGTGTAAGTAGCTTAAGGCACTTTCAAAGGAAAGTAATTTTCTCTGAAAGGACAGCATTTAGAAAGTGAAACAACACTCCATTCACTTCGCACAGTGAATTGAAGTGTTGGAACAGACTACTTCTCTTTCAGAGAAACAGATATGCGTTTTTTGTGAATGCTTGTAAGTAGCTTAAGGCACTTTCAAAGGAATGTGATTTTCTCTGAAAGGACAGCATTTAGAAAGTGAAGCAACACTCCATTCACTTCGCACAGTGAATTGAAGTGTTGGAACAGACTGCTTCTCTTTCAGAGAAACGCATGAGAATTTCTATTGAATGCTTGTAAGTAGCTTAAGGCACTTTCAAAGGTAAGTGATTTTCTCTGATAGGACAGCATTTAGAAAGTGAAGCAACACTCCATTCACTACGCACAGTGAATTGAAGTGTTGGAACAGACTGCTTCTCTTTCAGTGAAATGCATGTGAATTTCTGTTGAATGCTTGTAAGTAGCTTAAGGCACTTTCAAAGGAAAGTGATTGTCTCTGAAAGGACAGCATTTAGAAAGTGAAGCAACACTCCATTCACTACGCACAGTGAATTGAAGTTTTGGAACAGACAACTTCTCTTTCATAGAAACGCATTTGAGTTTCCTGTGAATGTGTGTAAATAGCTTAAGGCACTTTCAATGGAACGTGATTTTCTCTGAAAGGACAGCATTTAGAAAGTGAAGCAACACTCCATTCACTTCGCACAGTGAATTGAAGTGTTGGAACAGACTGCTTCTCTTTCAGTGAAACGCATGTGAATTTCTGTTGAATGCTTGTAAGTAGCTTAAGGCACTTTCAAAAGAAAGTGCTTTTCTCTGAAAGGACAGCATTTAGAAAGTGAAGCAACACTCCATTCACTTCGCACAGTGAATTGAAGTGTTGGAACAGACAGCTTCTCTTTCATAGAAACGCATTTGAGTTTCCTGTGAATGTGTGTAAGTAGCTTAAGGCACGTTCAAAGGAAAGTGATTTTCTTTGAAAGGACAGCATTTAGAAAGTGAAACAACACTCCATTCACTTCGCACAGTGAATTGAAGTGTTGGAACAGACTACTTCTCTTTCAGAGAAACAGATATGAGTTTTTTGTGAATGCTTGTAAGTAGCTTAAGGCACTTTCAAAGGAACGTGATTTTCTCTGAAAGGACAGCATTTAGAAAGTGAAGCAACACTCCATTCACTTCGCACAGTGAATTGAAGTGTTGGAACAGACTGCTTCTCTTTCAGAGAAACGCATGTGAATTTCTATTGAATGCTTGTAAGTAGCTTAAGGCACTTTCGAAGGAAAGTGATTTTCTCTGAAAGGACAGCATTTAGAAAGTGAAGTAACACTCCATTCACTTCGCACAGTGAATTGAAGTGTTGGAACAGACAGCTTCTCATTCATAGAAACGCATTTGAGTTTCCTGTGAATGTGTGTAAGTAGCTTAAGGCACTTTCAAAGAAAGTGATTTTCTCTGAAAGGACAGCATTTAGAAAGTGAAGCAACACTCCATTCACTTCGCACAGTGAATTGAAGTGCTGGAACAGACTGCTTCTCTTTCAGTGAAACACATGTGAATTTCTGTTGAAAGCTTGTAAGTAGCTTAAGGCACTTTCAAAGGAAAGTGATTTTCTCTGAAAAAACAGCATTTAGAAAGTGAAGCAACACTCCATTCACTTCGCACAGTGAATTGAAGTGTTGGAACAGACAGCTTCTCTTTCATAGAAACGCATTTGAGTTTCCTGTGAATGTGTGTAAGTAGCTTAAGGCACTTTCAAAGGAAAGTAATTTTCTCTTAAATGACAGGATTTAGAAAGTGAAACAACACTCCATTCACTTCGCACAGTGAATTGAAGTGTTGGAGCAGACTACTTCTCTTTCAGAGAAACAGATATGAGTTTTTTGTGAATGCTTGTAAGTAGCTTAAGGCACTTTCAAAGGAAAGTGATTTTTTCTGAAAGGACAGCATTTAGAAAGTGAAGCAACACTCCATTCACTTCGCACAGTGAATTGAAGTGTTGGAACAGACTGCTTCTCTTTCAGAGAAACGCATGTGAATTTCTATTGAATGCTTGTAAGTAGCTTAAGGCACTTTCGAAGGAAAGTGATTTTCTCTGAAAGGACAGCATTTAGAAAGTGAAGCAACACTCCATTCACTACGCACAGTGAATTGAAGTGTTGGAACAGACTGCTTCTCTTTCAGAAAAATGCATGTGAGTTTCTTGTGAATGCTTGTAAGTAGCTTAAGGCACTTTCAAAGGAAAGTGATTTTCTCTGAAAGGACAGGAATTAGAAAGTGAAGCAACACTCCATTCACTTCGCACAGTGAATTGAAGTGTTGGAACAGACTGCTTCTTTTTCAGAGAAACACATGTGACTTTCTATTGAATGCTTGTAAGTAGCTTAAGGCACTTTCAAAGGAAAGTGATTTTCTCTGAAAGGACAGCATTTAGAAAGTGAAGCAACACTCCATTCACTTCGCACAGTGAATTGAAGTGTTGGAACAGACTGCTTCTCTTTCAGTGAAACACATGTGAATTTCTGTTGAAAGCTTGTAAGTAGCTTAAGGCACTTTCAAAGGAAAGTGATTTTCTCTGAAAGGACAGCATTTAGAAAGTGAAGCAACACTCCATTCACTACGCACAGTGAATTGAAGTGTTGGAACAGACTGCTACTTTTTCAGAGAAACGCATGTGAATTTCTGTGGAATACTTGTAAGTAGCTAAGGCACTTTCAAAGGAAAGTGATTTTCTCTGAAAGGACAGCATTTAGAAAGTGAAGCAGCACTCCATTCACTTCGCACAGTGAATTGAAGTGTTGGACCAGACTGCTTCTCTTTCAGTGAAATGCATGTGAATTTCTGTTGAATGCTTGTAAGTAGCTTAATGCACTTTCAAAGAAAAGTGATTGTCTCTGAAAGGACAGCATTTAGAAAGTGAAGCAACACTCCATTCACTTCGCAGAGTGAATTGAAGTGTTGCAACAGACTACTTCTCTTTCAGTGAAACGCATGTGAATGTCTGTAGAATGCTTGTAAGTAGCTTAAGGCACTTTCAAAGGAAAGTGATTTTCTCTGAAAGGACAGCATTTAGAAAGTGAAGCAACACTCCATTCACTTCGCACAGTGAATTGAAGTGTTGGAACAGACAGCTTCTCTTTCATAGAAACGCATTTGAGTTTCCTGTGAATGTGTGTAAGTAGCTTAAGGCACTTTCAAAGGAAAGTGATTTTCTCTGAAAGGACAGCATTTAGAAAGTGAAGCAACACTCCATTCACTTCGCACAGTGAATTGAAGTGTTGGAACAGACTGCTTCTCTTTCAGTGAAACACATGTGAATTTCTGTTGAAAGCTTGTAAGTAGCTTAAGGCACTTTCAAAGGAAAGTGATTTTCTCTGAAAGGACAGCATTTAGAAAGTGAAGCAACACTCCATTCACTACGCACAGTGAATTGAAGTGTTGGAACAGACTGCTACTTTTTCAGAGAAACGCATGTGAATTTCTGTGGAATACTTGTAAGTAGCTAAGGCACTTTCAAAGGAAAGTGATTTTCTCTGAAAGGACAGCATTTAGAAAGTGAAGCAGCACTCCATTCACTTCGCACAGTGAATTGAAGTGTTGGACCAGACTGCTTCTCTTTCAGTGAAATGCATGTGAATTTCTGTTGAATGCTTGTAAGTAGCTTAATGCACTTTCAAAGAAAAGTGATTGTCTCTGAAAGGACAGCATTTAGAAAGTGAAGCAACACTCCATTCACTTCGCAGAGTGAATTGAAGTGTTGCAACAGACTACTTCTCTTTCAGTGAAACGCATGTGAATGTCTGTAGAATGCTTGTAAGTAGCTTAAGGCACTTTCAAAGGAAAGTGATTTTCTCTGAAAGGACAGCATTTAGAAAGTGAAGCAACACTCCATTCACTTCGCACAGTGAATTGAAGTGTTGGAACAGACAGCTTCTCTTTCATAGAAACGCATTTGAGTTTCCTGTGAATGTGTGTAAGTAGCTTAAGGCACTTTCAAAGGAAAGTGATTTTCTCTGAAAGGACAGCATTTAGAAAGTGAAGCAACACTCCATTCACTTCGCACAGTGAATTGAAGTGTTGGAACAGACTGCTTCTCTTTCAGTGAAACACATGTGAATTTCTGTTGAAAGCTTGTAAGTAGCTTAAGGCACTTTCAAAGGAAAGTGATTTTCTCTGAAAGGACAGCATTTAGAAAGTGAAGCAACACTACATTCACTACGCACAGTGAATTGAAGTGTTGGAACAGACTGCTTCTTTTTCAGAGAAACGCATGTGAATTTCTGTGGAATGCTTGTAAGTAGCTAAGGCACTTTCAAAGGAAAGTGATTTTCTCTGAAAGGACAGCATTTAGAAAGTGAAGCAGCACTCCATTCACTTCGCACAGTGAATTGACGTGTTGGAACAGACTGCTTCTCTTTCAGTGAAATGCATGTGAATTTCTGTTGAATGCTTGTAAGTAGCTTAATGCACTTTCAAAGAAAAGTGATTGTCTCTGAAAGGACAGCATTTAGAAAGTGAAGCAACACTCCATTCACTTCGCAGAGTGAATTGAAGTGTTACAACAGACTACTTCTCTTTCAGTGAAACGCATGTGAATTTCTGTAGAATGCTTGTAAGTAGCTTAAGGCACTTTCAAAGGAAAGTGATTTTCTCTGAAAGGACAGCATTTAGAAAGTGAAGCAACACTCCATTCACTTCGCACAGTGAATTGAAGTGTTGGAACAGACTGCTTCTTTTTCAGAGAAACGCATGTGAATTTCTGTGGAATGCTTGTAAGTAGCTAAGGCACTTTCAAAGGAAAGTGATTTTCTCTGAAAGGACAGCATTTAGAAAGTGAAGCAACACTCCATTCACTTCGCACAGTGAATTGAAGTGTTCGAACAGACAGCTTCTCTTTCATAGAAACGCATTTGAGTTTCCTGTGAATGTGTGTAAGTAGCTTAAGGCACTTTCAAAGGAAAGTGATTTTTTCTGAAAGGACAGCATTTAGAAAGTGAAACAACACTCCATTCACTTCGCACAGTGAATTGAAGTGTTGGAACAGACAGCTTTTCTTTCATAGAAACGCATTTGAGTTTCCTGTGAATAAGTGTAAGTAGCTTAAGGCACTTTCAAAGGAAAGTGATTTTCTCTGAAAGGACAGCATTTAGAAAGTGAAGCTACACTCCATTCACTTCGCACAGTGAATTGAAGTGTTGGAACAGACTGCTTCTCTTTCAGTGAAACACATGTGAATTTCTGTGGAATGCTTGTAAGTAGCTAAGGCACTTTCAAAGGAAAGTGATTTTCTCTGAAAGGACAGCATTTGGAAAGTGAAGCAGCACTCCATTCACTTCGCACAGTGAATTGAAGTGTTGGAACAGACTGCTTCTCTTTCATTGATATGCATGTGAATTTCTGTTGAATGCTTGTAAGTAGCTTAATGCACTTTCAAAGAAAAGTGATTGTCTCTGAAAGACAGCATTTAGAAAGTGAAGCAACACTCCATTCACTTCGCAGAGTGAATTGAAGTGTTGCAACAGACTACTTCTCTTTCAGTGAAACGCATGTGAATTTCTGTAGAATGCTTGTAAGTAGCTTAAGGCACTTTCAAAGGAAAGTGATTTTCTCTGAAAGGACAGCATTTAGAAAGTGAAGCAACCCTCCATTCACTTCGCACAGTGAATTGAAGTGTTCGAACAGACAGCTTCTCTTTCATAGAAACGCATTTGAGTTTCCTGTGAATGTGTGTAAGTAGCTTAAGGCACTTTCAAAGGGAAGTGATTTTCTTTGAAAGGACAGCATTTAGAAAGTGAAGCAACACTCCATTCACTTCGCACAGTGAATTGAAGTGTTGGAACAGACTGCTTCTCTTTCAGTGAAACACATGTGAATTTCTGTTGAAAGCTTGTAAGTAGCTTAAGGCACTTTCAAAGGAAAGTGATTTTCTCTGAAAAAACAGCATTTAGAAAGTGAAGTAACACTCCATTCACTTCGCACAGTGAATTGAAGTGTTGGAACAGACAGCTTCTCTTTAATAGAAACGCATTTGAGTTTCCTGTGAATGTGTGTAAGTAGCTTAAGGCACTTTCTAAGGAAAGTAATTTTCTCTGAAAGGACAGCATTTAGAAAGTGAAACAACACTCCATTCACTTCGCACAGTGAATTGAAGTGTTGGAACAGACTACCTCTCTTTCAGAGAAACAGATATGAGTTTTTTGTGAATGCTTGTAAGTAGCTTAAGGCACTTTCAAAGGAAAGTGATTTTCTCTGAAAGGACAGCATTTAGAAAGTGAAGCAACACTCCATTCACTTCGCACAGTGAATTGAAGTGTTGGAACAGACTACTTCTCTTTCAGAGAAACAGATATGAGTTTTTTTGTGAATGCTTGTAAGTAGCTTAAGGTACTTTCAAAGGAAAGTGATTTTCTCTGAAAGGACAGCATTTAGAAAGTGAAGCAACACTCCATTCACTTCGCACAGTGAATTGAAGTGTTGGAACAGACTGCTTCTCTTTCAGAGAAACGCATGTGAATTTCTATTGAATGCTTGTATGTAGCTTAAGGCACTTTCAAAGGAAAGCGATTTTCTCTGAAAGGACAGCATTTAGAAAGTGAAGCAACACTCCATTCACTACGCACAGTGAATTGAAGTGTTGGAACAGACTGCTTCTCTTTCAGAAAAATGCATGTGAGTTTCTTGTGAATGCTTGTAAGTAGCTTAAGGCACTTTCAAAGGAATGTGATTTTCTCTGAAAGGACAGCATTTAGAAAGTGAAGCAACACTCCATTCACTTCGCAGAGTGAATTGAAGTGTGGGAACAGACTGCTTCTCTTTCAGAGAAACGCATGTGAATTTCTATTGAATGCTTGTAAGTAGCTTAAGGCACTTTCAAAGGAAAGTGATTTTCTCTGAAAGGACAGCATTTAGAAAGTGAAGCAACACTCCATTCACTACGCACAGTGAATTGAAGTGTTGGAACAGACTGCTTCTCTTTCAGTGAAATGCATGTGAATTTCTGTTGAATGCTTGTAAGTAGCTTAAGGCACTTTCAAAGGAAAGTGATTGTCTCTGAAAGGACAGCATTTAGAAAGTTAAGCAACACTCCATTCACTTCGC
The DNA here is from genome assembly GCF_982192425.1 of Myodes glareolus. NCBI lineage: Eukaryota > Metazoa > Chordata > Mammalia > Rodentia > Cricetidae > Myodes > Myodes glareolus. The sequence continues at coordinate 352,152 of NW_028263263.1, forward strand.
AGAGTGAATTGAAGTGTTGCAACAGACTGCTTCTCTTTCAGTGAAACGCATGTGAATTTCTGTTGAATGCTTGTAAGTAGCTTAAGGCAATTTCAAAGGAAAGTGATTTTCTCTGAAAGGACAGCATTTAGAAAGTGAAGCAACACTCCATTCACTACGCACAGTGAATTGAAGTGTTGGAACAGACAACTTCTCTTTCAGAGAAACGCATTTGAGTTTCCTGTGAATGTGTGTAAGTAGCTTAAGGCACTTTCAAAGGAACGTGATTTTCAATGAAAGGACAGCATTTAGAAAGTGAAGCAACACTCCATTCACTTCGCACAGTGAATTGAAGTGTTGGAACAGACAGCTTCTCTTTCATAGAAACGCATTTGAGTTTCCTGTGAATGTGTGGAAGTAGCTTAAGGCACTTTCAAAGGAAAGTAATTTTCTCTGAAAGGACAGCATTTAGAAAGTGAAACAACACTCCATTCACTTCGCACAGTGAATTGAAGTGTTGGAACAGACTACTTCTCTTTCAGAGAAACAGATATGAGTTTTTTGTGAATGCTTGTAAGTAGCTTAAGGCACTTTCAAAGGAAAGTGATTTTCTCTGAAAGGACAGCATTTAGAAAGTGAAGCAACACTCCATTCACTTCGCACAGTGAATTGAAGTGTTGGAACAGACTGCTTCTCTTTCAGAGAAACGCATGTGAATTTCTATTGAATGCTTGTAAGTAGCTTAAGGCACTTTCGAAGGAAAGTGATTTTCTCTGAAAGGACAGCATTTAGAAAGTGAAGCAACACTCCATTCACTACGCACAGTGAATTGAAGTGTTGGAACAGACTGCTTCTCTTTCAGAAAAATACATGTGAGTTTCTTGTGAATGCTTGTAAGTAGCTTAAGGCACTTTCAAAGGAATGTGATTTTCTCTGAAAGGACAGCATTTAGAAAGTGAAGCAACACTCCATTCAATTCGCACAGTGAACTGAAGTGTTGGAACAGACTGCTTCTCTTTCAGAGAAACGCATGTGATTTCTATTGAATGCTTGTAAGTAGCTAAAGGCACTTTCAAAGGAAAGTGATTTTCTCTGAAAGGACAGCATTTAGAAAGTGAAGCAACACTCCATTCACTACGCACAGTGAATTGAAGTGTTGGAACAGACAACTTCTCTTTCATTGAAACGCATTTGAGTTTCCTGTGAATGTGTGTAAGTAGCTTAAGGCACTTTCAAAGGAAAGTGATTTTCTCTGAAAGGACAGCATTTAGAAAGTGAAGCAACACTCCATTCACTTCGCACAGTGAATTGAAGTGTTGGAACAGACTGCTTCTCTTTCAGTGAAACGCATGTGAATTTCTGTTGAATGCTTGTAAGTAGCTTAAGGCACTTTCAAAAGAAAGTGATTTTCTCTGAAAGGACAGCATTTAGAAAGTGAAGCAACACTCCATTCACTTCGCACAGTGAATTGAAGTGTTGGAACAGACAGCTTCTCTTTCATAGAAACGCATTTGAGTTTCCTGTGAATGTGTGTAAGTAGCTTAAGGCACTTTCAAAAGAAAGTGATTTTCTCTGAAAGGACAGCATTTAGAAAGTGAAGCAACACTCCATTCACTACGCACAGTGAATTGAAGTGTTGGAACAGACTACTTCTCTTTCAGAAAAATTCATGTGAGTTTCTTGTGAATGCTTGTATGTAGCTTAAGGCATTTTCAAAGGAAATTGATTTTCTCGGAAAGGACAGCATTTAGAAAGTGAAGCAACACTCCATTCACTTCGCACAGTGAATTGAAGTATTGGAACAGACAGCTTCTCTTTCATAGAAACGCATTTGAGTTTCCTGTGAATGTGTGTAAGTAGCTTAAGGCACTTTCAAAGGAAAGTGATTTTTTCTGAAAGGACAGCATTTAGAAAGTGAAACAACACTCCATTCACTTCGCACAGTGAATTGAAGTGTTGGAACAGACAGCTTTTCTTTCATAGAAACGCATTTGAGTTTCCTGTGAATAAGTGTAAGTAGCTTAAGGCACTTTCAAAGGAAAGTGATTTTCTCTGAAAGGACAGCATTTAGAAAGTGAAGCAACACTCCATTCACTTCGCACAGTGAATTGAAGTGTTGGAACAGACTGCTTCTCTTTCAGTGAAACACATGTGAATTTCTGTTGAAAGCTTGTAAGTAGCTTAAGGCACTTTCAAAGGAAAGTGATTTTCTCTGAAAAAACAGCATTTAGAAAGTGAAGTAACACTCCATTCACTTCGCACAGTGAATTAAAGTGTTGGAACAGACAGCTTCTCTTTCATAGAAACGCATTTGAGTTTCCTGTGAATGTGTGTAAGTAGCTTAAGGCACTTTCTAAGGAAAGTAATTTTCTCTGAAAGGACAGCATTTAGAAAGTGAAACAACACTCCATTCACTTCGCACAGTGAATTGAAGTGTTGGAACAGACTACCTCTCTTTCAGAGAAATAGATATGAGTTTTTTGTGAATGCTTGTAAGTAGCTTAAGGCACTTTCAAAGGAAAGTGATTTTCTCTGAAAGGACAGCATTTAGAAAGTGAAGCAACACTCCATTCACTTCGCACAGTGAATTGAAGTGTTGGAACAGACTACTTCTCTTTCAGAGAAACAGATATGACTTTTTTGTGAATGCTTGTAAGTAGCTTAAGGCACTTTCGAAGGAAAGCGATTTTCTCTGAAAGGACAGCATTTAGAAAGTGAAGCAACACTCCATTCACTACGCACAGTGAATTGAAGTGTTGGAACAGACTGCTTCTCTTTCAGAAAAATGCATGTGAGTTTCTTGTGAATGCTTGTAAGTAGCTTAAGGCACTTTCAAAGGAATGTGATTTTCTCTGAAAGGACAGCATTTAGAAAGTGAAGCAACACTCCATTCACTTCGCACAGTGAATTGAAGTGTGGGAACAGACTGCTTCTCTTTCAGAGAAACGCATGTGAATTTCTATTGAATGCTTGTAAGTAGCTTAAGGCACTTTCAAAGGAAAGTGATTTTTCTCTGAAAGGACAGCATTTAGAAAGTGAAGCAACACTCCATTCACTACGCACAGTGAATTGAAGTGTTGGAACAGACTGCTTCTCTTTCAGTGAAATGCATGTGAATTTCTGTTGAATGCTTGTAAGTAGCTTAAGGCACTTTCAAAGGAAAGTGATTGTCTCTGAAAGGACAGCATTTAGAAAGTGAAGCAACACTCCATTCACTTCGCAGAGTGAATTGAAGTGTTGCAACAGACTGCTTCTCTTTCAGTGAAATGCATGTGAATTTCTGTTGAATGCTTGTAAGTAGCTTAAGGCACTTTCAAAAGAAAGTGATTTTCTCTGAAAGGACAGCATTTAGAAAGTGAAGCAACACTCCATTCACTTCGCACAGTGAATTGAAGTGTTGCAACAGACTGCTTCTCTTTCAGTGAAATGCATGTGAATTTCTGTTGAATGCTTGTAAGTAGCTTAAGGCACTTTCAAAGAAAAGTAATTTTCTCTGAAACGACAGCATTTAGAAAGTGAAACAACACTCCATTCACTTCGCACAGTGAATTGAAGTGTTGGAACAGACTACTTCTCTTTCAGAGAAACAGATATGAGTTTTTTGTGAATGCTTGTAAGTAGATTAAGGCACTTACAAAGGAAAGTGATTTTCTCTGAAAGGACAGCATTTAGAAAGTGAAGCATGCTCCATTCACTTCGCACAGTGAATTGAAGTGTTGGAACAGACTGCTTCTCTTTCAGAGAAACGCATGTGAATTTCTATTGAATGCTTGTAAGTAGCTTGAGGCACTTTTGAAGGAAAGTGATTTTCTCTGAAAGGACAGCATTTAGAAAGTGAAGCAACACTCCATTCACTACGCACAGTGAATTGAAGTGTTGGAACAGACAACTTCTCTTTCATAGAAACGCATTTGAGTTTCCTGTGAATGTGTGTAAGGAGCTTAAGGCACTTTCAAAGGAAAGTGATTTTCTCTGAAAGGACAGCATTTAGAAAGTGAAGCAACACTTCATTCACTTCGCACAGTGAATTGAAGTGTTGGAACAGACTGCTTCTCTTTCAGTGAAACGCATGTGAATTTCTGTTGAATGCTTGTAAGTAGCTTAAGGCACTTTCAAAAGAAAGTGATTTTCTCTGAAAGGACAGCATTTAGAAAGTGAAGCAACACTCCATTCACTTCGCACAGTGAATTGAAGTGTTGGAACAGACAGCTTCTCTTTCATAGATACGCATTTGTGTTTCCTGTGAATGTGTGTAAGTAGCTTATGGAACTTTCAAAGGAAAGTGATTTTTTCTGAAAGAACAGCATTTAGAAAGTGAAACAACACTCCATTCACTTCGCACAGTGAATTGAAGTGTTGGAACAGACTGCTTTTCTTTCATAGAAACGCATTTGAGTTTCCTGTGAATAAGTGTAAGTAGCTTAAGGCACTTTCAAAGGAAAGTGATTTTCTCTGAAAGGACAGCATTTAGAAAGTGAAGCAACACTCCATTCACTTCGCACAGTGAATTGAAGTGTTGGAACAGACTGCTTCTCTTACAGTGAAACACATGTGAATTTCTGTTGAAAGCTTGTAAGTAGCTTAAGGCACTTTCAAAGGAAAGTGATTTTCTCTGAAAAAACAGCATTTAGAAAGTGAAGCAACACTCCATTCACTTCGCACAGTGAATTGAAGTGTTGGAACAGACAGCTTCTCTTTCATAGAAACGCATTTGAGTTTCCTGTGAATGTGTGTAAGTAGCTTAAGACACTTTCAAAGGAAAGTAATTTTCTCTGAAAGGACAGCATTTAGAAAGTGAAACCACACTCCATTCACTTCGCACAGTGAATTGAAGTGTTGGAACAGACTACCTCTCTTTCAGAGAAACAGATATGAGTTTTTTGTGAATGCTTGTAAGTAGCTTAAGGCACTTTCAAAGGAAAGTGATTTTCTCTGAAAGGACAGCATTTAGAAAGTGAAGCAACACTCCATTCACTACGCACAGTGAATTGAAGTGTTGGAACAGACTGCTTCTCTTTCAGAAAAATGCATGTGAGTTTCTTGTGAATGCTTGTAAGTAGCTTTAGGCACTTTCAAAGGAAAGTGATTTTCTCTGAAAGGACAGCATTTAGAAAGTGAAGCAACACTCCATTCACTTCGCACAGTGAATTGAAGTGTTGGAAGAGACTGCTTTTTTTTCAGAGAAACACATGTGACTTTCTATTGAATGCTTGTAAGTAGCTTAAGGCACTTTCAAAGGAAAGTGATTTTCTCGGAAAGGACAGCATTTAGAAAGTGAAGCAACACTCCATTCACTTCGCACAGTGAATTGAAGTGTTGGAACAGACAGCTTCTCTTTCATAGAACCGCATTTGAGTTTCCTGTGAATGTGTGTAAGTAGCTTAAGGCACTTTCAAAGGAAAGTGATTTTTTCTGAAAGGACAGCATTTAGAAAGTGAAACAACACTCCATTCGATTCGCACAGTGAATTGAAGTGTTGGAACAGACAGCTTTTCTTTCATAGAAACGCATTTGAGTTTCCTGTGAATAAGTGTAAGTAGCTTAAGGCACTTTCAAAGGAAAGTGATTTTCTCTGAAAGGACAGCATTTAGAAAGTGAAGCAACACTCCATTCACTTCGCACAGTGAATTGAAGTGTTGGAACAGACTGCTTCACTTTCAGTGAAACACATGTGAATTTCTGTTGAAAGCTTGTAAGTAGCTTAAGGCACTTTCAAAGGAAAGTGATTTTCTCTGAAAATACAGCATTTAGAAAGTGAAGCAACACTCCATTCACTTCGCACAGTGAATTGAAGTGTTGGAACAGACAGCTTCTCTTTCATAGAAACGCATTTGAGTTTCCTGTGAATGTGTGTAAGTAGCTTAAGGCACTTTCAAAGGAAAGTAATTTTCTCTGAAAGGACAGCATTTAGAAAGTGAAACAACACTCCATTCACTTCGCACAGTGAATTGAAGTGTTGGAACAGACTACCTTTCTTTCAGAGAAACAGATATGAGTTTTTTGTGAATGCTTGTAAGTAGCTTAAGGCACTTTCAAAGGAAAGTGATTTTCTCTGAAAGGACAGCATTTAGAAAGTGAAGCAACACTCCATTCACTTCGCACAGTGAATTGAAGTGTTGGAACAGACTGCTTCTCTTTCAGAGAAACGCATGTGAATTTCTATTGAATGCTTGTAAGTAGCTTAAGGCACTTTCGAAGGAAAGTGATTTTTTCTGAAAGGACAGCATTTAGAAAGTGAAGCAACACTCCATTCACTTCGCACAGTGAATTGAAGTGTTGGAACAGACAGCTTTTCTTTCATAGAAACGCATTTGAGTTTCCTGTGAATGAGTGTAAGTAGCTTAAGGCACTTTCAAAGGAAAGTGATTTTCTCTGAAAGGACAGCATTTAGAAAGTGAAGCAACACTCCATTCACTTCGCACAGTGAATTGAAGTGTTGGAACAGACTGCTTCTTTTTCAGAGAAACACATGTGAATTTCTGTGGAATGCTTGTAAGTAGCTAAAGGCACTTTCAAAGGAAAGTGATTTTCTCTGAAAGGACAGCATTTAGAAAGTGAAGCAACACTCCATTCACTTCGCACAGTGAATTGAAGTGTTGGAACAGACTGCTTCTCTTTCAGTGAAATGCATGTGAATTTCTGTTGAATGCTTGTAAGTAGCTTAAGGCACTTTCAAAGGAAAGTGATTTTCTCTGAAAGGACAGCATTTAGAAAGTGAAGCAACACTCCATTCACTATGCACAGTGAATTGAAGTGCTGGAACAGACTGCTTCTCTTTCAGAAAAATGCATGTGAGTTTCTTGTGAATGCTTGTAAGTAGCTTAAGGCATTTTCAAAGGAAAGTGATTTTCTCTGAAAGGACAGCATTTAGAAAGTGATGCAACACTCCATTCACTCCACACAGTGAATTGAAGTGTTGGAACAGACTGCTTCACTTTCAGTGAAATGCATGTGAATTTCTGTTGAATGCTTGTAAGTAGCTTAAGGCACTTTCAAAGGAAAGTGATTTTCTCTGAAAGGACAGCATTTAGAAAGTGAAGCAACACTCCATTCACTTCGCACAGTGAATTGAAGCGTTGGAACAGACAGCTTCTCTTTCATAGAAACGCATTTGAGTTTCCTGTGAATGTGTGTAAGTAGCTTAAGGCACTTTCAAAGGAAAGTGATTTTCTCTGAAAGGACAGCATTTAGAAAGTGAAACAACACTCCATTCACTTCGCACAGTGAATTGAAGTGTTGGAACAGACTGCTTCTCTTTCAGAAAAATGCATGTGAGTTTCTTGTGAATGCTTGTAAGTAGCTTAAGGCACTTTCAAAGGAAAGTGATTTTCTCTGAAAGGACAGCATTTAGAAAGTGAAGCAACACTCCATTCACTTCGCACAGTGAATTGAATTGTTGGAACAGACTGCTTCTTTTTCAGAGAAACGCATTTGAGTTTCCTGTGAATGTGTGTAAGTAGCTTAAGGCACTTTCAAAGGAAAGTGATTTTCTCTGAAAGGAAAGCATTTAGAAAGTGAAGCAACACTCCATTCACTTCGCACAGTGAATTGAAGTGTTGGAACAGACTGCTTCTTTTTCAGAGAAACGCATGTGAATTTCTGTGGAATGCTTGTAAGTAGCTAAGGGCACTTTCAAAGGAAAGTGATTTTCTCTGAAAGGACAGCATTTAGAAAGTGAAGCAGCACTCCATTCACTTCGCACAGTGAATTGAAGTGTTGGAACAGACTGCTTTTCTTTCAATGAAATGCATGTGAATTTCTGTTGAATGCTTGTAAGTAGCTTAAGGCACTTTCAAAGGAAAGTGATTTTCTCTGAAAGGACAGCATTTAGAAAGTGAAGCAACACTCCATTCACTTCGCACAGTGAATTGAAGTGTTGGAACAGACTGCTTCTCTTTCAGTGAAACACATGTGAATTTCTGTTGAATGTTTGTAAGTAGCTTAAGGCACTTTCAAAGGAAAGTGATTGTCTCTGAAAGGACAGCATTTAGAAAGTGAAGCAACACTTCATTCACTTCGCACAGTGAATTGAAGTGTTGGAACAGACTGCTTCTCTTTCAGTGAAACGCATGTGAATTTCTGTTGAATGCTTGTAAGTAGCTTAAGGCACTTTCAAAGGAAAGTGATTTTCTCTGAAAGGACAGCATTTAGAAAGTGAAGCAACACTCCATTCACTTCGCACAGTGAATTGAAGTGTTGGAACAGACAGCTTCTCTTTCAGTGAAACACATGTGAATTTCTGTTGAAAGCTTGTAAGTAGCTTAAGGCACTTTCAAAGGAAAGTGATTTTCTCTGAAAGGACAGCATTTAGAAAGTGAAGCAACACTCCATTCACTTCGCACAGTGAATTGAAGTGTTGGAACAGACAGCTTCTCTTTCATAGAAACGCATTTGAGTTTCCTGTGAATGTGTGTAAGTAGCTTAAGGTACTTTCAAAGGAAAGTGATTTTCTCTGAAAGGACAGCATTTAGAAAGTGAAGCAACACTCCATTCACTTCGCACAGTGAATTGAAGTGTTGGAACAGACAGCTTCTCTTTCATAGAAACGCATTTGAGTTTCCTGTGAATGTGTGTAAGTAGCTTAAGGTACTTTCAAAGGAAAGTGATTTTCTCTGAAAGGACAGCATTTAGAAAGTGAAGCAACACTCCATTCTCTTCGCACAGTGAATTGAAGTGTTGGAACAGACTGCTTCTCTTTCAGAGAATTGCATGTGAGTTTCTTGTGAATGCTTGTAAGTTGCTTAAGGCAGTTTCAAAAGGGAGTGAATTTCTCTAAAAGGAGAGCATTTAGAAAGTGAAGCAACATTCCATTCACTTCGCACAGTGAATTGAAGTGTTGGAACAGACTGCTTCTCTTTCAGTGAAACGCATGTGAATTTCTGTTGAATGCTTGTAAGTAGCTTAAGGCACTTTCAAAAGTAAGTGATTTTCTCTGAAAGGACAGCATTTAGAAAGTGAAGCAACACTCCATTCACTACGCACAGTGAATTGAAGTGTTGGAACAGACTGCTTCTCTTTCATAGAAACGCATTTGAGTTTCCTGTGAATGTGTATAAGTAGCTTAAGGCACTTTCAATGGAAAGTGATTTTCTCTGAAAGGACAGCATTTAGAAAGTGAAACAACACTCCATTCACTTCGCAGAGTGAATTGAAGTGTTGGAACAGACTACTTCTCTTTCAGAGAAACAGATATGAGTTTTTTGTGAATGCTTGTAAATATCTTAAGGCACTTTCAAAGGAAAGTGATTTTTTCTGAAAGACAGCATTTAGAAAGTGAAGCAACACTCCATTCACTTCGCACAGTGAATTGAAGTGTTGGAACAGACAGCTTCTCTTTCATAGAAACGCATTTGAGTTTCCTGTGAATGTGTGTAAGTAGCTTAAGGCACTTTCAAAAGAAAGTGATTTTCTCTGAAAGGATAGAATTTAGAAAGTGAAGCAACACTCCATTCACTACGCACAGTGAATTGAAGTGTTGGAACAGACTGCTTCTCTTTCAGAAAAATGCATGTGAGTTTCTTGTGAATGCTTGTAAGTAGCTTAAGGCATTTTCAAAGGAAAGTGATTTTCTCTGAAAGGACAGCATTTAGAAAGTGAAGCAACACTCCATTCACTTCGCACAGTGAATTGAATTGTTGGAACAGACAGCTTCTTTTTCATAGAAACGCATTTGAGTTTCCTGTGAATGTGTGTAAGTAGCTTAAGGCACTTTCAAAGGAAAGTGATTTTCTCTGAAAGGACAGCATTTAGAAAGTGAAGCAGCACTCCATTCACTTCGCACAGTGAATTGAATTGTTGGAACAGACAGCTTCTTTTTCATAGAAACGCATTTGAGTTTCCTGTGAATGTGTGTAAGTAGCTTAAGGCACTTTCAAAGGAAAGTGATTTTCTCTGAAAGGACAGCATTTAGAAAGTGAAGCAGCACTCCATTCACTTCGCACAGTGAATTGAAGTGTTGGAACAGACTGCTTCTCTTTCAGAAAAATGCATGTGAGTTTCTTGTGAATGCTTGTAAGTAGCTTAAGGCATTTTCAAAGGAAAGTGATTTTCTCTGAAAGGACAGCATTTAGAAAGTGAAGCAACACTCCATTCACTTCGCACAGTGAATTGAATTGTTGGAACAGACAGCTTCTTTTTCATAGAAACGCATTTGAGTTTCCTGTGAATGTGTGTAAGTAGCTTAAGGCACTTTCAAAGGAAAGTGATTTTCTCTGAAAGGACAGCATTTAGAAAGTGAAGCAGCACTCCATTCACTTCGCACAGTGAATTGAAGTGTTGGAACAGACTGCTTCTTTTTCAGAGAAACGCATGTGAATTTCTGTGGAATGCTTGTAAGTAGCTAAAGGAACTTTCAAAGGAAAGTGATTTTCTCTGAAAGGACAGCATTTAGAAAGTGAAGCAGCACTCCATTCACTTCGCACAGTGAATTGAAGTGTTGGAACAGACTGCTTCTCTTTCAATGAAATGCATGTGAATTTCTGTTGAATGCTTGTAAGTAGCTTAAGGCACTTTCAAAGGAAAGTGATTTTCTCTGAAAGGACAGCATTTAGAAAGTGAAGCAACACTCCATTCACTTCGCACAGTGAATTGAAGTGTTGGAACAGACTGCTTCTCTTTCAGTGAAACACATGTGAATTTCTGTTGAATGTTTGTAAGTAGCTTAAGGCACTTTCAAAGGAAAGTGATTGTCTCTGAAAGGACAGCATTTAGAAAGTGAAGCAACACTTCATTCACTTCGCACAGTGAATTGAAGTGTTGGAACAGACAGCTTCTCTTTCATAGAAACGCATTTGAGTTTCCTGTGAATGTGTGTAAGTAGCTTAAGGTACTTTCAAAGGAAAGTGATTTTCTCTGAAAGGACAGCATTTAGAAAGTGAAGCAACACTCCATTCACTTCGCACAGTGAATTGAAGTGTTGGAACAGACAGCTTCTCTTTCAAAGAAACGCATTTGAGTTACCTGTGAATGTGTGTAAGTAGCTTAAGGTACTTTCAAAGGAAAGTGATTTTCTCTGAAAGGACAGCATTTAGAAAGTGAAGCAACACTCCATTCTCTTCGCACAGTGAATTGAAGTGTTGGAACAGACTGCTTCTCTTTCAGAGAATTGCATGTTAGTTTCTTGTGAATGCTTGTAAGTTGCTTAAGGCAGTTTCAAAAGGGAGTGAATTTCTCTAAAAGGAGAGCATTTAGAAAGTGAAGCAACATTCCATTCACTTCGCACAGTGAATTGAAGTGTTGGAACAGACTGCTTCTCTTTCAGTGAAACGCATGTGAATTTCTGTTGAATGCTTGTAAGTAGCTTAAGGCACTTTCAAAAGAAAGTGATTTTCTCTGAAAGGACAGATTTAGAAAGTGAAGCAACACTCCATTCACTACGCACAGTGAATTGAAGTGTTGGAACAGACTGCTTCTCTTTCAGAAAAATGCATGTGAGTTTCCAGTGAATGCTTGTAAGTAGCTTAAGGCACTTTCAAAGGAAAGTGATTTTCTCTGAAAGGACAGCATTTAGAAAGTGAAGCAACACTCCATTCACTTCGCACAGTGAATTGAAGTGTTGGAACAGACTGCTTCTCTTTCAGAGAAACGCATGTGAATTTCTATTGAATGCTTGTAAGTAGCTTAAGGCACTTTCGAAGGAAAGTGATTTTTTCTGAAAGGACAGCATTTAGAAAGTGAAGCAACACTCCATTCACTTCGCACAGTGAATTGAAGTGTTGGAACAGACAGCTTTTCTTTCATAGAAACGCATTTGAGTTTCCTGTGAATGAGTGTAAGTAGCTTAAGGCACTTTCAAAGGAAAGTGATTTTCTCTGAAAGGACAGCATTTAGAAAGTGAAGCAACACTCCATTCACTTCGCACAGTGAATTGAAGTGTTGGAACAGACTGCTTCTTTTTCAGAGAAACACATGTGAATTTCTGTGGAATGCTTGTAAGTAGCTAAAGGCACTTTCAAAGGAAAGTGATTTTCTCTGAAAGGACAGCATTTAGAAAGTGAAGCAACACTCCATTCACTTCGCACAGTGAATTGAAGTGTTGGAACAGACTGCTTCTCTTTCAGTGAAATGCATGTGAATTTCTGTTGAATGCTTGTAAGTAGCTTAAGGCACTTTCAAAGGAAAGTGATTTTCTCTGAAAGGACAGCATTTAGAAAGTGAAGCAACACTCCATTCACTATGCACAGTGAATTGAAGTGCTGGAACAGACTGCTTCTCTTTCAGAAAAATGCATGTGAGTTTCTTGTGAATGCTTGTAAGTAGCTTAAGGCATTTTCAAAGGAAAGTGATTTTCTCTGAAAGGACAGCATTTAGAAAGTGATGCAACACTCCATTCACTCCACACAGTGAATTGAAGTGTTGGAACAGACTGCTTCACTTTCAGTGAAATGCATGTGAATTTCTGTTGAATGCTTGTAAGTAGCTTAAGGCACTTTCAAAGGAAAGTGATTTTCTCTGAAAGGACAGCATTTAGAAAGTGAAGCAACACTCCATTCACTTCGCACAGTGAATTGAAGCGTTGGAACAGACAGCTTCTCTTTCATAGAAACGCATTTGAGTTTCCTGTGAATGTGTGTAAGTAGCTTAAGGCACTTTCAAAGGAAAGTGATTTTCTCTGAAAGGACAGCATTTAGAAAGTGAAACAACACTCCATTCACTTCGCACAGTGAATTGAAGTGTTGGAACAGACTGCTTCTCTTTCAGAAAAATGCATGTGAGTTTCTTGTGAATGCTTGTAAGTAGCTTAAGGCACTTTCAAAGGAAAGTGATTTTCTCTGAAAGGACAGCATTTAGAAAGTGAAGCAACACTCCATTCACTTCGCACAGTGAATTGAATTGTTGGAACAGACTGCTTCTTTTTCAGAGAAACGCATTTGAGTTTCCTGTGAATGTGTGTAAGTAGCTTAAGGCACTTTCAAAGGAAAGTGATTTTCTCTGAAAGGAAAGCATTTAGAAAGTGAAGCAACACTCCATTCACTTCGCACAGTGAATTGAAGTGTTGGAACAGACTGCTTCTTTTTCAGAGAAACGCATGTGAATTTCTGTGGAATGCTTGTAAGTAGCTAAGGGCACTTTCAAAGGAAAGTGATTTTCTCTGAAAGGACAGCATTTAGAAAGTGAAGCAGCACTCCATTCACTTCGCACAGTGAATTGAAGTGTTGGAACAGACTGCTTTTCTTTCAATGAAATGCATGTGAATTTCTGTTGAATGCTTGTAAGTAGCTTAAGGCACTTTCAAAGGAAAGTGATTTTCTCTGAAAGGACAGCATTTAGAAAGTGAAGCAACACTCCATTCACTTCGCACAGTGAATTGAAGTGTTGGAACAGACTGCTTCTCTTTCAGTGAAACACATGTGAATTTCTGTTGAATGTTTGTAAGTAGCTTAAGGCACTTTCAAAGGAAAGTGATTGTCTCTGAAAGGACAGCATTTAGAAAGTGAAGCAACACTTCATTCACTTCGCACAGTGAATTGAAGTGTTGGAACAGACTGCTTCTCTTTCAGTGAAACGCATGTGAATTTCTGTTGAATGCTTGTAAGTAGCTTAAGGCACTTTCAAAGGAAAGTGATTTTCTCTGAAAGGACAGCATTTAGAAAGTGAAGCAACACTCCATTCACTTCGCACAGTGAATTGAAGTGTTGGAACAGACAGCTTCTCTTTCAGTGAAACACATGTGAATTTCTGTTGAAAGCTTGTAAGTAGCTTAAGGCACTTTCAAAGGAAAGTGATTTTCTCTGAAAGGACAGCATTTAGAAAGTGAAGCAACACTCCATTCACTTCGCACAGTGAATTGAAGTGTTGGAACAGACAGCTTCTCTTTCATAGAAACGCATTTGAGTTTCCTGTGAATGTGTGTAAGTAGCTTAAGGTACTTTCAAAGGAAAGTGATTTTCTCTGAAAGGACAGCATTTAGAAAGTGAAGCAACACTCCATTCACTTCGCACAGTGAATTGAAGTGTTGGAACAGACAGCTTCTCTTTCATAGAAACGCATTTGAGTTTCCTGTGAATGTGTGTAAGTAGCTTAAGGTACTTTCAAAGGAAAGTGATTTTCTCTGAAAGGACAGCATTTAGAAAGTGAAGCAACACTCCATTCTCTTCGCACAGTGAATTGAAGTGTTGGAACAGACTGCTTCTCTTTCAGAGAATTGCATGTGAGTTTCTTGTGAATGCTTGTAAGTTGCTTAAGGCAGTTTCAAAAGGGAGTGAATTTCTCTAAAAGGAGAGCATTTAGAAAGTGAAGCAACATTCCATTCACTTCGCACAGTGAATTGAAGTGTTGGAACAGACTGCTTCTCTTTCAGTGAAACGCATGTGAATTTCTGTTGAATGCTTGTAAGTAGCTTAAGGCACTTTCAAAAGTAAGTGATTTTCTCTGAAAGGACAGCATTTAGAAAGTGAAGCAACACTCCATTCACTACGCACAGTGAATTGAAGTGTTGGAACAGACTGCTTCTCTTTCATAGAAACGCATTTGAGTTTCCTGTGAATGTGTATAAGTAGCTTAAGGCACTTTCAATGGAAAGTGATTTTCTCTGAAAGGACAGCATTTAGAAAGTGAAACAACACTCCATTCACTTCGCAGAGTGAATTGAAGTGTTGGAACAGACTACTTCTCTTTCAGAGAAACAGATATGAGTTTTTTGTGAATGCTTGTAAATATCTTAAGGCACTTTCAAAGGAAAGTGATTTTTTCTGAAAGACAGCATTTAGAAAGTGAAGCAACACTCCATTCACTTCGCACAGTGAATTGAAGTGTTGGAACAGACAGCTTCTCTTTCATAGAAACGCATTTGAGTTTCCTGTGAATGTGTGTAAGTAGCTTAAGGCACTTTCAAAAGAAAGTGATTTTCTCTGAAAGGATAGAATTTAGAAAGTGAAGCAACACTCCATTCACTACGCACAGTGAATTGAAGTGTTGGAACAGACTGCTTCTCTTTCAGAAAAATGCATGTGAGTTTCTTGTGAATGCTTGTAAGTAGCTTAAGGCATTTTCAAAGGAAAGTGATTTTCTCTGAAAGGACAGCATTTAGAAAGTGAAGCAACACTCCATTCACTTCGCACAGTGAATTGAATTGTTGGAACAGACAGCTTCTTTTTCATAGAAACGCATTTGAGTTTCCTGTGAATGTGTGTAAGTAGCTTAAGGCACTTTCAAAGGAAAGTGATTTTCTCTGAAAGGACAGCATTTAGAAAGTGAAGCAGCACTCCATTCACTTCGCACAGTGAATTGAATTGTTGGAACAGACAGCTTCTTTTTCATAGAAACGCATTTGAGTTTCCTGTGAATGTGTGTAAGTAGCTTAAGGCACTTTCAAAGGAAAGTGATTTTCTCTGAAAGGACAGCATTTAGAAAGTGAAGCAGCACTCCATTCACTTCGCACAGTGAATTGAAGTGTTGGAACAGACTGCTTCTCTTTCAGAAAAATGCATGTGAGTTTCTTGTGAATGCTTGTAAGTAGCTTAAGGCATTTTCAAAGGAAAGTGATTTTCTCTGAAAGGACAGCATTTAGAAAGTGAAGCAACACTCCATTCACTTCGCACAGTGAATTGAATTGTTGGAACAGACAGCTTCTTTTTCATAGAAACGCATTTGAGTTTCCTGTGAATGTGTGTAAGTAGCTTAAGGCACTTTCAAAGGAAAGTGATTTTCTCTGAAAGGACAGCATTTAGAAAGTGAAGCAGCACTCCATTCACTTCGCACAGTGAATTGAAGTGTTGGAACAGACTGCTTCTTTTTCAGAGAAACGCATGTGAATTTCTGTGGAATGCTTGTAAGTAGCTAAAGGAACTTTCAAAGGAAAGTGATTTTCTCTGAAAGGACAGCATTTAGAAAGTGAAGCAGCACTCCATTCACTTCGCACAGTGAATTGAAGTGTTGGAACAGACTGCTTCTCTTTCAATGAAATGCATGTGAATTTCTGTTGAATGCTTGTAAGTAGCTTAAGGCACTTTCAAAGGAAAGTGATTTTCTCTGAAAGGACAGCATTTAGAAAGTGAAGCAACACTCCATTCACTTCGCACAGTGAATTGAAGTGTTGGAACAGACTGCTTCTCTTTCAGTGAAACACATGTGAATTTCTGTTGAATGTTTGTAAGTAGCTTAAGGCACTTTCAAAGGAAAGTGATTGTCTCTGAAAGGACAGCATTTAGAAAGTGAAGCAACACTTCATTCACTTCGCACAGTGAATTGAAGTGTTGGAACAGACAGCTTCTCTTTCATAGAAACGCATTTGAGTTTCCTGTGAATGTGTGTAAGTAGCTTAAGGTACTTTCAAAGGAAAGTGATTTTCTCTGAAAGGACAGCATTTAGAAAGTGAAGCAACACTCCATTCACTTCGCACAGTGAATTGAAGTGTTGGAACAGACAGCTTCTCTTTCAAAGAAACGCATTTGAGTTACCTGTGAATGTGTGTAAGTAGCTTAAGGTACTTTCAAAGGAAAGTGATTTTCTCTGAAAGGACAGCATTTAGAAAGTGAAGCAACACTCCATTCTCTTCGCACAGTGAATTGAAGTGTTGGAACAGACTGCTTCTCTTTCAGAGAATTGCATGTTAGTTTCTTGTGAATGCTTGTAAGTTGCTTAAGGCAGTTTCAAAAGGGAGTGAATTTCTCTAAAAGGAGAGCATTTAGAAAGTGAAGCAACATTCCATTCACTTCGCACAGTGAATTGAAGTGTTGGAACAGACTGCTTCTCTTTCAGTGAAACGCATGTGAATTTCTGTTGAATGCTTGTAAGTAGCTTAAGGCACTTTCAAAAGAAAGTGATTTTCTCTGAAAGGACAGATTTAGAAAGTGAAGCAACACTCCATTCACTACGCACAGTGAATTGAAGTGTTGGAACAGACTGCTTCTCTTTCAGAAAAATGCATGTGAGTTTCCAGTGAATGCTTGTAAGTAGCTTAAGGCATTTTCAAAGGAAAGTGATTTTCTCTGAAAGGACAGCATTTAGAAAGTGATGCAACACTCCATTCACTTCGCACAGTGAATTGAAGTGTTGGAACAGACTGCTTCACTTTCAGTGAAATGCATGTGAATTTCTGTTGAATGCTTGTAAGTAGCTTAAGGCACTTTCAAAGGAAAGTGATTTTCTCTGAAAGGACAGCATTTAGAAAGTGAAGCAACACTCCATTCACTTCGCACAGTGAATTGAAGTGTTGGAACAGACTGCTTCTCTTTCATAGAAACGCATTTGAGTTTCCCTTGAATGTGTGTAAGTAGCTTAAGGCACTTTCAAAGGAAAGTGATTTTCTCTGAAAGGACAGCATTTAGAAAGTGAAACAACACTCCCTTCACTTCGCACAGTGAATTGAAGTGTTGGAACAGACTACTTCTCTTTCAGAGAAACAGATATGCGTTTTTTGTGAATGCTTGTAAGTAGCTTAAGGCACTTTCAAAGGAAAGTGATTTTCTCTGAAAGGACAGCATTTAGAAAGTGAAGCAACACTCCATTCACTTCGCACAGTGAATTGAAGTGTTGGAACAGACTGCTTCTCTTTCAGAGAAACGCATGTGAATTTCTATTGAATGCTTGTAAGTAGCTTAAGGCACTTTCGAAGGAAAGTGATTTTCTCTGAAAGGACAGCATTTAGAAAGTGAAGCAACACTCCATTCACTACGCACAGTGAATTGAAGTGTTGGAACAGACTGCTTCTCTTTCAGAAAAATGCATGTGAGTTTCTTGTGAATGCTTGTAAGTAGCTTAAGGCACTTTCAAAGGAAAGTGATTTTCTCTGAAAGGACAGCATTTAGAAAGTGAAGCAACACTCCATTCACTTCGCACAGTGAATTGAATTGTTGGAACAGACTGCTTCTTTTTCAGAGAAACACATGTGACTTTTTATTGAATGCTTGTAAGTAGCTTAAGGCACTTTCAAAGGAAAGTGATTTTCTCTGAAAGGACAGCATTTAGAAAGTGAAGCAACACTCCATTCACTTCGCACAGTGAATTGAAGTGTTGGAACAGACTGCTTCTCTTTCAGAGAAACGCATGTGAATTTCTATTGAATGCTTGTAAGTAGCTTAAGGCACTTTCAAAGGAAAGTGATTTTCTCTGAAAGGACAGCATTTAGAAAGTGAAGCAACACTCCATTCACTACGCACAGTGAATTGAAGTGTTGGAACAGACAACTTCTCTTTCATAGAAACGCATTTTAGATTCCTGTGAATGTGTGTAAGTAGCTTAAGGCACTTTCAAAGGAAAGTGATTTTCTCTGAAAGGACAGCATTTAGAAAGTGAAGCAACACTCCATTCACTTCGCACAGTGAATTGAAGTGTTGGAACAGACTGCTTCTCTTTCAGTGAAACGCATGTGAATTTCTGTTGAATGCTTGTAAGTAGCTTAAGGCACTTTCAAAAGAAAGTGATTTTCTCTGAAAGGACAGCAATTAGAAAGTGAGGAAACCCTCCATTCAATTCGCACAGTGAATTGAAGTGTTGGAACAAACAGCTTCTCTTTCATAGAAACGCATTTGAGTTTCCTGTGAATGTGTGTAAGTAGCTTAAGGCACTTTCAAAGGAAAGTGATTTTCTCTGAAAGGACAGCATTTAGAAAGTGAAGCAGCACTCCATTCACTTCGCACAGTGAATTGAAGTGTTGGAACAGACTGCTTCTTTTTCAGAGAAACACATGTGAATTTCTGTGGAATGCTTGTAAGTAGCTAAAGGCACTTTCAAAGGAAAGTGATTTTCTCTGAAAGGAAAGCATTTAGAAAGTGAAGCAACACTCCATTCACTTCGCACAGTGAATTGAAGTGTTGGAACAGACTGCTTCTCTTTCAGTGAAATGCATGTGAATTTCTGTTGAATGCGTGTAAGTAGCTTAAGGCACTTTCAAAGGAAAGTGATTTTCTCTGAAAGGACAGCATTTAGAAAGTGAAGCAACACTCCATTCACTATGCACAGTGAATTGAAGTGTTGGAACAGACTGCTTCTCTTTCAGAAAAATGCATGTGAGTTTCTTGTGAATGCTTGTAAGTAGCTTAAGGCATTTTCAAAGGAAAGTGATTTTCTCTGAAAGGACAGCATTTAGAAAGTGATGCAACACTCCATTCACTTCGCACAGTGAATTGAAGTGTTGAAACAGACTGCTTCACTTTCAGTGAAATGCATGTGAATTTCTGTTGAATGCTTGTAAGTAGCTTAAGGCACTTTCAAAGGAAAGTGATTTTCTCTGAAAGGACAGCATTTAGAAAGTGAAGCAACACTCCATTCACTTCGCACAGTGAATTGAAGCGTTGGAACAGACAGCTTCTCTTTCATAGAAACGCATTTGAGTTTCCTGTGAATGTGTGTAAGTAGCTTAAGGCACTTTCAAAGGAAAGTGATTTTCTCTGAAAGGACAGCATTTAGAAAGTGAAACAACACTCCATTCACTTCGCACAGTGAATTGAAGTGTTGGAACAGACTACTTCTCTTTCAGAGAAACAGATATGAGTTTTTTGTGAATGCTTGTAAGTAGCTTAAGGCACTTTCAAAGGAAAGTGATTTTCTCTGAAAGGACAGCATTTAGAAAGTGAAGCAACACTCCATTCACTTCGCACAGTGAATTGAAGTGTTGGAACAGACTGCTTCTCTTTCAGAGAAACGCATGTGAATTTCTATTGAATGCTTGTAAGTAGCTTAAGGCACTTTCGAAGGAAAGTGATTTTCTCTGAAAGGACAGCATTTAGAAAGTGAAGCAACACTCCATTCACTACGCACAGTGAATTGAAGTGTTGGAACAGACTGCTTCTCTTTCAGAAAAATGCATGTGAGTTTCTTGTGAATGCTTGTAAGTAGCTTAAGGCACTTTCAAAGGAAAGTGATTTTCTCTGAAAGGACAGCATTTAGAAAGTGAAGCAACACTCCATTCACTTCGCACAGTGAATTGAAGTGTTGGAACAGACTGCTTCACTTTCAGTGAAATGCATGTGAATTTCTGTTGAATGCTTGTAAGTAGCTTAAGGCACTTTCAAAGGAAAATGATTTTCTCTGAAAGGACAGCATTTAGAAAGTGAAGCAACACTCCATTCACTTCGCACAGTGAATTGAAGCGTTGGAACAGACAGCTTCTCTTTCATAGAAACGCATTTGAGTTTCCTGTGAATGTGTGTAAGTAGCTTAAGGCACTTTCAAAGGAAAGTGATTTTCTCTGAAAGGACAGCATTTAGAAAGTGAAACAACACTCCATTCACTTCGCACAGTGAATTGAAGTGTTGGAACAGACTACTTCTCTTTCAGAGAAACAGATATGAGTTTTTTCTGAATGCTTGTAAGTAGCTTAAGAAACTTTCAAAGGAAAGTGATTTTCTCTGAAAGGACAGCATTTAGAAAGTGAAGCAACACTCCATTCACTTCTCACAGTGAATTGAAGTGTTGGAACAGACTGCTTCTCTTTCAGAAAAATGCATGTGAGTTTCTTGTGAATGCTTGTAAGTAGCTTAAGGCACTTTCAAAGGAAAGTGATTTTCTCTGAAAGGACAGCATTTAGAAAGTGAAGCAACACTCCATTCACTTCGCACAGTGAATTGAATTGTTGGAACAGACTGCTTCTTTTTCAGAGAAACACATGTGACTTTCTATTGAATGCTTGTAAGTAGCTTAAGGCACTTTCAAAGGAAAGTGATTTTCTCTGAAAGGAAAGCATTTAGAAAGTGAAGCAACACTCCATTCACTTCGCACAGTGAATTGAAGAGTTGGAACAGACTGCTTCTTTTTCAGAGAAACGCATGTGAATTTCAGTGGAATGCTTGTAAGTAGCTAAAGGCACTTTCAAAGGAAAGTGATTTTCTCTGAAAGGACAGCATTTAGAAAGTGAAGCAGCACTCCATTCACTTCGCACAGTGAATTGAAGTGTTGGAACAGACTGCTTTTCTTTCAATGAAATGCATGTGAATTTCTGTTGAATGCTTGTAAGTAGCTTAAGGCACTTTCAAAGGAAAGTGATTTTCTCTGAAAGGACAGCATTTAGAAAGTGAAGCAACACTCCATTCACTTCGCACAGTGAATTGAAGTGTTGGAACAGACTGCTTCTCTTTCAGTGAAACACATGTGAATTTCTGTTGAATGTTTGTAAGTAGCTTAAGGCACTTTCAAAGGAAAGTGATTGTCTCTGAAAGGACAGCATTTAGAAAGTGAAGCAGCACTTCATTCACTTCGCACAGTGAATTGAAGTGTTGGAACAGACTGCTTCTCTTTCAGTGAAACGCATGTGAATTTCTGTTGAATGCTTGTAAGTAGCTTAAGGCACTTTCAAAGGAAAGTGATTTTCTCTGAAAGGACAGCATTTAGAAAGTGAAGCAACACTCCATTCACTTCGCACAGTGAATTGAAGTGTTGGAACAGACAGCTTCTCTTTCAGTGAAACACATGTGAATTTCTGTTGAAAGCTTGTAAGTAGCTTAAGGCACTTTCAAAGGAAAGTGATTTTCTCTGAAAGGACAGCATTTAGAAAGTGAAGCAACACTCCATTCACTTCGCACAGTGAATTGAAGTGTTGGAACAGACAGCTTCTCTTTCATAGAAACGCATTTGAGTTTCCTGTGAATGTGTGTAAGTAGCTTAAGGTACTTTCAAAGGAAAGTGATTTTCTCTGAAAGGACAGCATTTAGAAAGTGAAGCAACACTCCATTCACTTCGCACAGTGAATTGAAGTGTTGGAACAGACTGCTTCTCTTTCATAGAAACGCATTTGAGTTTCCCTTGAATGTGTGTAAGTAGCTTAAGGCACTTTCAAAGGAAAGTGATTTTCTCTGAAAGGACAGCATTTAGAAAGTGAAACAACACTCCCTTCACTTCGCACAGTGAATTGAAGTGTTGGAACAGACTACTTCTCTTTCAGAGAAACAGATATGCGTTTTTTGTGAATGCTTGTAAGTAGCTTAAGGCACTTTCAAAGGAAAGTGATTTTCTCTGAAAGGACAGCATTTAGAAAGTGAAGCAACACTCCATTCACTTCGCACAGTGAATTGAAGTGTTGGAACAGACTGCTTCTCTTTCAGAGAAACGCATGTGAATTTCTATTGAATGCTTGTAAGTAGCTTAAGGCACTTTCGAAGGAAAGTGATTTTCTCTGAAAGGACAGCATTTAGAAAGTGAAGCAACACTCCATTCACTACGCACAGTGAATTGAAGTGTTGGAACAGACTGCTTCTCTTTCAGAAAAATGCATGTGAGTTTCTTGTGAATGCTTGTAAGTAGCTTAAGGCACTTTCAAAGGAAAGTGATTTTCTCTGAAAGGACAGCATTTAGAAAGTGAAGCAACACTCCATTCACTTCGCACAGTGAATTGAATTGTTGGAACAGACTGCTTCTTTTTCAGAGAAACACATGTGACTTTTTATTGAATGCTTGTAAGTAGCTTAAGGCACTTTCAAAGGAAAGTGATTTTCTCTGAAAGGACAGCATTTAGAAAGTGAAGCAACACTCCATTCACTTCGCACAGTGAATTGAAGTGTTGGAACAGACTGCTTCTCTTTCAGAGAAACGCATGTGAATTTCTATTGAATGCTTGTAAGTAGCTTAAGGCACTTTCAAAGGAAAGTGATTTTCTCTGAAAGGACAGCATTTAGAAAGTGAAGCAACACTCCATTCACTACGCACAGTGAATTGAAGTGTTGGAACAGACAACTTCTCTTTCATAGAAACGCATTTTAGATTCCTGTGAATGTGTGTAAGTAGCTTAAGGCACTTTCAAAGGAAAGTGATTTTCTCTGAAAGGACAGCATTTAGAAAGTGAAGCAACACTCCATTCACTTCGCACAGTGAATTGAAGTGTTGGAACAGACTGCTTCTCTTTCAGTGAAACGCATGTGAATTTCTGTTGAATGCTTGTAAGTAGCTTAAGGCACTTTCAAAAGAAAGTGATTTTCTCTGAAAGGACAGCAATTAGAAAGTGAGGAAACCCTCCATTCAATTCGCACAGTGAATTGAAGTGTTGGAACAAACAGCTTCTCTTTCATAGAAACGCATTTGAGTTTCCTGTGAATGTGTGTAAGTAGCTTAAGGCACTTTCAAAGGAAAGTGATTTTCTCTGAAAGGACAGCATTTAGAAAGTGAAGCAGCACTCCATTCACTTCGCACAGTGAATTGAAGTGTTGGAACAGACTGCTTCTTTTTCAGAGAAACACATGTGAATTTCTGTGGAATGCTTGTAAGTAGCTAAAGGCACTTTCAAAGGAAAGTGATTTTCTCTGAAAGGAAAGCATTTAGAAAGTGAAGCAACACTCCATTCACTTCGCACAGTGAATTGAAGTGTTGGAACAGACTGCTTCTCTTTCAGTGAAATGCATGTGAATTTCTGTTGAATGCGTGTAAGTAGCTTAAGGCACTTTCAAAGGAAAGTGATTTTCTCTGAAAGGACAGCATTTAGAAAGTGAAGCAACACTCCATTCACTATGCACAGTGAATTGAAGTGTTGGAACAGACTGCTTCTCTTTCAGAAAAATGCATGTGAGTTTCTTGTGAATGCTTGTAAGTAGCTTAAGGCATTTTCAAAGGAAAGTGATTTTCTCTGAAAGGAAAGCATTTAGAAAGTGATGCAACACTCCATTCACTTCGCACAGTGAATTGAAGTGTTGAAACAGACTGCTTCACTTTCAGTGAAATGCATGTGAATTTCTGTTGAATGCTTGTAAGTAGCTTAAGGCACTTTCAAAGGAAAGTGATTTTCTCTGAAAGGACAGCATTTAGAAAGTGAAGCAACACTCCATTCACTTCGCACAGTGAATTGAAGCGTTGGAACAGACAGCTTCTCTTTCATAGAAACGCATTTGAGTTTCCTGTGAATGTGTGTAAGTAGCTTAAGGCACTTTCAAAGGAAAGTGATTTTCTCTGAAAGGACAGCATTTAGAAAGTGAAACAACACTCCATTCACTTCGCACAGTGAATTGAAGTGTTGGAACAGACTACTTCTCTTTCAGAGAAACAGATATGAGTTTTTTGTGAATGCTTGTAAGTAGCTTAAGGCACTTTCAAAGGAAAGTGATTTTCTCTGAAAGGACAGCATTTAGAAAGTGAAGCAACACTCCATTCACTTCGCACAGTGAATTGAAGTGTTGGAACAGACTGCTTCTCTTTCAGAGAAACGCATGTGAATTTCTATTGAATGCTTGTAAGTAGCTTAAGGCACTTTCGAAGGAAAGTGATTTTCTCTGAAAGGACAGCATTTAGAAAGTGAAGCAACACTCCATTCACTACGCACAGTGAATTGAAGTGTTGGAACAGACTGCTTCTCTTTCAGAAAAATGCATGTGAGTTTCTTGTGAATGCTTGTAAGTAGCTTAAGGCACTTTCAAAGGAAAGTGATTTTCTGTGAAAGGACAGCATTTAGAAAGTGAAGCAACACTCCATTCACTTCGCACAGTGAATTGAAGTGTTGGAACAGACTGCTTCACTTTCAGTGAAATGCATGTGAATTTCTGTTGAATGCTTGTAAGTAGCTTAAGGCACTTTCAAAGGAAAGTGATTTTCTCTGAAAGGACAGCATTTAGAAAGTGAAACAACACTCCATTCACTTCGCACAGTGAATTGAAGTGTTGGAACAGACTACTTCTCTTTCAGAGAAACAGATATGAGTTTTTTCTGAATGCTTGTAAGTAGCTTAAGAAACTTTCAAAGGAAAGTGATTTTCTCTGAAAGGACAGCATTTAGAAAGTGAAGCAACACTCCATTCACTTCTCACAGTGAATTGAAGTGTTGGAACAGACTGCTTCTCTTTCAGAAAAATGCATGTGAGTTTCTTGTGAATGCTTGTAAGTAGCTTAAGGCACTTTCAAAGGAAAGTGATTTTCTCTGAAAGGACAGCATTTAGAAAGTGAAGCAACACTCCATTCACTTCGCACAGTGAATTGAATTGTTGGAACAGACTGCTTCTTTTTCAGAGAAACACATGTGACTTTCTATTGAATGCTTGTAAGTAGCTTAAGGCACTTTCAAAGGAAAGTGATTTTCTCTGAAAGGAAAGCATTTAGAAAGTGAAGCAACACTCCATTCACTTCGCACAGTGAATTGAAGAGTTGGAACAGACTGCTTCTTTTTCAGAGAAACGCATGTGAATTTCAGTGGAATGCTTGTAAGTAGCTAAAGGCACTTTCAAAGGAAAGTGATTTTCTCTGAAAGGACAGCATTTAGAAAGTGAAGCAGTACTCCATTCACTTCGCACAGTGAATTGAAGTGTTGGAACAGACTGCTTTTCTTTCAATGAAATGCATGTGAATTTCTGTTGAATGCTTGTAAGTAGCTTAAGGCACTTTCAAAGGAAAGTGATTTTCTCTGAAAGGACAGCATTTAGAAAGTGAAGCAACACTCCATTCACTTCGCACAGTGAATTGAAGTGTTGGAACAGACTGCTTCTCTTTCAGTGAAACACATGTGAATTTCTGTTGAATGTTTGTAAGTAGCTTAAGGCACTTTCAAAGGAAAGTGATTGTCTCTGAAAGGACAGCATTTAGAAAGTGAAGCAGCACTTCATTCACTTCGCACAGTGAATTGAAGTGTTGGAACAGACTGCTTCTCTTTCAGTGAAACGCATGTGAATTTCTGTTGAATGCTTGTAAGTAGCTTAAGGCACTTTCAAAGGAAAGTGATTTTCTCTGAAAGGACAGCATTTAGAAAGTGAAGCAACACTCCATTCACTTCGCACAGTGAATTGAAGTGTTGGAACAGACAGCTTCTCTTTCAGTGAAACACATGTGAATTTCTGTTGAAAGCTTGTAAGTAGCTTAAGGCACTTTCAAAGGAAAGTGATTTTCTCTGAAAGGACAGCATTTAGAAAGTGAAGCAACACTCCATTCACTTCGCACAGTGAATTGAAGTGTTGGAACAGACAGCTTCTCTTTCATAGAAACGCATTTGAGTTTCCTGTGAATGTGTGTAAGTAGCTTAAGGTACTTTCAAAGGAAAGTGATTTTCTCTGAAAGGACAGCATTTAGAAAGTGAAGCAACACTCCATTCACTTCGCACAGTGAATTGAAGTGTTGGAACAGACAGCTTCTCTTTCATAGAAACGCATTTGAGTTTCCTGTGAATGTGTGTAAGTAGCTTAAGGTACTTTCAAAGGAAAGTGATTTTCTCTGAAAGGACAGCATTTAGAAAGTGAAGCAACACTCCATTCTCTTCGCACAGTGAATTGAAGTGTTGGAACAGACTGCTTCTCTTTCAGAGAATTGCATGTGAGTTTCTTGTGAATGCTTGTAAGTTGCTTAAGGCAGTTTCAAAAGGCAGTGAATTTCTCTAAAAGGAGAGCATTTAGAAAGTGAAGCAACATTCCATTCACTTCGCACAGTGAATTGAAGTGTTGGAACAGACTGCTTCTCTTTCAGTGAAACGCATGTGAATTTCTGTTGAATGCTTGTAAGTAGCTTAAGGCACTTTCAAAAGTAAGTGATTTTCTCTGAAAGGACAGCATTTAGAAAGTGAAGCAACACACCATTCACTACGCACAGTGAATTGAAGTGTTGGAAAAGACTGCTTCTCTTTCATAGAAACGCATTTGAGTTTCCTGTGAATGTGTATAAGTAGCTTAAGGCACTTTCAATGGAAAGTGATTTTCTCTGAAAGGACAGCAGTTAGAAAGTGAAACAACACTCCATTCACTTCGCAGAGTGAATTGAAGTGTTGGAACAGACTACTTCTCTTTCAGAGAAACAGATATGAGTTTTTTGTGAATGCTTGTAAATAGCTTAAGGCACTTTCAAAGGAAAGTGATTTTTTCTGAAAGACAGCATTTAGAAAGTGAAGCAACACTCCATTCACTTCGCACAGTGAATTGAAGTGTTGGAACAGACAGCTTCTCTTTCATAGAAACGCATTTGAGTTTCCTGTGAATGTGTGTAAGTAGCTTAAGGCACTTTCAAAAGAAAGTGATTTTCTCTGAAAGGATAGAATTTAGAAAGTGAAGCAACACTCCATTCACTACGCACAGTGAATTGAAGTGTTGGAACAGACTGCTTCTCTTTCAGAAAAATGCATGTGAGTTTCTTGTGAATGCTTGTAAGTAGCTTAAGGCATTTTCAAAGGAAAGTGATTTTCTCTGAAAGGACAGCATTTAGAAAGTGAAGCAACACTCCATTCACTTCGCACAGTGAATTGAATTGTTGGAACAGACAGCTTCTTTTTCATAGAAACGCATTTGAGTTTCCTGTGAATGTGTGTAAGTAGCTTAAGGCACTTTCAAAGGAAAGTGATTTTCTCTGAAAGGACAGCATTTAGAAAGTGAAGCAGCACTCCATTCACTTCGCACAGTGAATAGAAGTGTTGGAACAGACTGCTTCTTTTTCAGAGAAACGCATGTGAATTTCTGTGGAATGCTTGTAAGTAGCTAAAGGAACTTTCAAAGGAAAGTGATTTTCTCTGAAAGGACAGCATTTAGAAAGTGAAGCAGCACTCCATTCACTTCGCACAGTGAATTGAAGTGTTGGAACAGACTGCTTTTCTTTCAATGAAATGCATGTGAATTTCTGTTGAATGCTTGTAAGTAGCTTAAGGCACTTTCAAAGGAAAGTGATTTTCTCTGAAAGGACAGCATTTAGAAAGTGAAGCAACACTCCATTCACTTCGCACAGTGAATTGAAGTGTTGGAACAGACTGCTTCTCTTTCAGTGAAACACATGTGAATTTCTGTTGAATGTTTGTAAGTAGCTTAAGGCACTTTCAAAGGAAAGTGATTGTCTCTGAAAGGACAGCATTTAGAAAGTGAAGCAACACTTCATTCACTTCGCACAGTGAATTGAAGTGTTGGAACAGACTGCTTCTCTTTCAGTGAAACACATGTGAATTTCTGTTGAATGTTTGTAAGTAGCTTAAGGCACTTTCAAAGGAAAGTGGTTTTCTCTGAAAGGACAGCATTTAGAAAGTGAAGCAACACTCCATTCTCTTCGCACAGTGAATTGAAGTGTTGGAACAGACTGCTTCTCTTTCAGAGAATTGCATGTTAGTTTCTTGTGAATGCTTGTAAGTTGCTTAAGGCAGTTTCAAAAGGGAGTGAATTTCTCTAAAAGGAGAGCATTTAGAAAGTGAAGCAACATTCCATTCACTTCGCACAGTGAATTGAAGTGTTGGAACAGACTGCTTCTCTTTCAGTGAAACGCATGTGAATTTCTGTTGAATGTTTGTAAGTAGCTTAAGGCACTTTCAAAAGAAAGTGATTTTCTCTGAAAGGACAGCATTTAGAAAGTGAAGCAACACTCCATTCACTACGCACAGTGAATTGAAGTGTTGGAACAGACTGCTTCTCTTTCAGAAAAATGCATGTGAGTTTCTTGTGAATGCTTGTAAGTAGCTTAAGGCACTTTCAAAGGAAAGTGATTTTCTCTGAAAGGACAGCATTTAGAAAGTGAAGCAACACTCCATTCACTTCGCACAGTGAATTGAATTGTTGGAACAGACTGCTTCTTTTTCAGAGAAACACATGTGACTTTCTATTGAATGCTTGTAGGTAGCTTAAGGCACTTTCAAAGGAAAGTGATTTTCTCTGAAAGGAAAGCATTTAGAAAGTGAAGCAACACTCCATTCACTTCGCACAGTGAATTGAAGTGTTGGAACAGACTGCTTCTTTTTCAGAGAAACGCATGTGAATTTCTGTGGAATGCTTGTAAGTAGCTAAGGGCACTTTCAAAGGAAAGTGATTTTCTCTGAAAGGACAGCATTTAGAAAGTGAAGCAGCACTCCATTCACTTCGCACAGTGAATTGAAGTGTTGGAACAGACTGCTTTTCTTTCAATGAAATGCATGTGAATTTCTGTTGAATGCTTGTAAGTAGCTTAAGGCACTTTCAAAGGAAAGTGATTTTCTCTGAAAGGACAGCATTTAGAAAGTGAAGCAACACTCCATTCACTTCGCACAGTGAATTGAAGTGTTGGAACAGACTGCTTCTCTTTCAGTGAAACACATGTGAATTTCTGTTGAATGTTTGTAAGTAGCTTAAGGCACTTTCAAAGGAAAGTGATTGTCTCTGAAAGGACAGCATTTAGAAAGTGAAGCAACACTTCATTCACTTCGCACAGTGAATTGAAGTGTTGGAACAGACTGCTTCTCTTTCAGTGAAACGCATGTGAATTTCTGTTGAATGCTTGTAAGTAGCTTAAGGCACTTTCAAAGGAAAGTGATTTTCTCTGAAAGGACAGCATTTAGAAAGTGAAGCAACACTCCATTCACTTCGCACAGTGAATTGAAGTGTTGGAACAGACAGCTTCTCTTTCAGTGAAACACATGTGAATTTCTGTTGAAAGCTTGTAAGTAGCTTAAGGCACTTTCAAAGGAAAGTGATTTTCTCTGAAAGGACAGCATTTAGAAAGTGAAGCAACACTCCATTCACTTCGCACAGTGAATTGAAGTGTTGGAACAGACAGCTTCTCTTTCATAGAAACGCATTTGAGTTTCCTGTGAATGTGTGTAAGTAGCTTAAGGTACTTTCAAAGGAAAGTGATTTTCTCTGAAAAAACAGCATTTAGAAAGTGAAGCAACACTCCATTCACTTCGCACAGTGAATTGAAGTGTTGGAACAGACAGCTTCTCTTTCATAGAAACGCATTTGAGTTTCCTGTGAATGTGTGTAAGTAGCTTAAGGTACTTTCAAAGGAAAGTGATTTTCTCTGAAAGGACAGCATTTAGAAAGTGAAGCAACACTCCATTTTCTTCGCACAGTGAATTGAAGTGTTGGAACAGACTGCTTCTCTTTCAGAGAATTGCATGTGAGTTTCTTGTGAATGCTTGTAAGTTGCTTAAGGCAGTTTCAAAAGGGAGTGAATTTCTCTAAAAGGAGAGCATTTAGAAAGTGAAGCAACATTCCATTCACTTCGCACAGTGAATTGAAGTGTTGGAACAGACTGCTTCTCTTTCAGTGAAGCGCATGTGAATTTCTGTTGAATGCTTGTAAGTAGCTTAAGGCACTTTCAAAAGTAAGTGATTTTCTCTGAAAGGACAGCATTTAGAAAGTGAAGCAACACTCCATTCACTACGCACAGTGAATTGAATTGTTGGAACAGACTGCTTCTCTTTCATAGAAACGCATTTGAGTTTCCTGTGAATGTGTATAAGTAGCTTAAGGCACTTTCAATGGAAAGTGATTTTCTCTGAAAGGACAGCAGTTAGAAAGTGAAACAACACTCCATTCACTTCGCAGAGTGAATTGAAGTGTTGGAACAGACTACTTCTCTTTCAGAGAAACAGATATGAGTTTTTTGTGAATGCTTGTAAATAGCTTAAGGCACTTTCAAAGGAAAGTGATTTTTTCTGAAAGACAGCATTTAGAAAGTGAAGCAACACTCCATTCACTTCGCACAGTGAATTGAAGTGTTGGAACAGACAGCTTCTCTTTCATAGAAACGCATTTGAGTTTCCTGTGAATGTGTGTAAGTAGCTTAAGGCACTTTCAAAAGAAAGTGATTTTCTCTGAAAGGATAGAATTTAGAAATGAAGCAACACTCCATTCACTACGCACAGTGAATTGAAGTGTTGGAACAGACTGCTTCTCTTTCAGAAAAATGCATGTGAGTTTCTTGTGAATGCTTGTAAGTAGCTTAAGGCATTTTCAAAGGAAAGTGATTTTCTCTGAAAGGACAGCATTTAGAAAGTGAAGCAACACTCCATTCACTTCGCACAGTGAATTGAATTGTTGGAACAGACAGCTTCTTTTTCATAGAAACGCATTTGAGTTTCCTGTGAATGTGTGTAAGTAGCTTAAGGCACTTTCAAAGGAAAGTGATTTTCTCTGAAAGGACAGCATTTAGAAAGTGAAGCAGCACTCCATTCACTTCGCACAGTGAATTGAAGTGTTGGAACAGACTGCTTCTTTTTCAGAGAAACGCATGTGAATTTCTGTGGAATGCTTGTAAGTAGCTAAAGGAACTTTCAAAGGAAAGTGATTTTCTCTGAAAGGACAGCATTTAGAAAGTGAAGCAGCACTCCATTCACTTCGCACAGTGAATTGAAGTGTTGGAACAGACTGCTTTTCTTTCAATGAAATGCATGTGAATTTCTGTTGAATGCTTGTAAGTAGCTTAAGGCACTTTCAAAGGAAAGTGATTTTCTCTGAAAGGACAGCATTTAGAAAGTGAAGCAACACTCCATTCACTACGCACAGTGAATTGAAGTGTTGGAACAGACTGCTTCTCTTTCAGTGAAACACATGTGAATTTCTGTTGAATGTTTGTAAGTAGCTTAAGGCACTTTCAAAGGAAAGTGATTGTCTCTGAAAGGACAGCATTTAGAAAGTGAAGCAACACTTCATTCACTTCGCACAGTGAATTGAAGTGTTGGAACAGACAGCTTCTCTTTCATAGAAACGCATTTGAGTTTCCTGTGAATGTGTGTAAGTAGCTTAAGGTACTTTCAAAGGAAAGTGATTTTCTCTGAAAGGACAGCATTTAGAAAGTGAAGCAACACTCCATTCACTTCGCACAGTGAATTGAAGTGTTGGAACAGACAGCTTCTCTTTCAAAGAAACGCATTTGAGTTACCTGTGAATGTGTGTAAGTAGCTTAAGGTACTTTCAAAGGAAAGTGATTTTCTCTGAAAGGACAGCATTTAGAAAGTGAAGCAACACTCCATTCTCTTCGCACAGTGAATTGAAGTGTTGGAACAGACTGCTTCTCTTTCAGAGAATTGCATGTTAGTTTCTTGTGAATGCTTGTAAGTTGCTTAAGGCAGTTTCAAAAGGGAGTGAATTTCTCTAAAAGGAGAGCATTTAGAAAGTGAAGCAACATTCCATTCACTTCGCACAGTGAATTGAAGTGTTGGAACAGACTGCTTCTCTTTCAGTGAAACGCATGTGAATTTCTGTTGAATGCTTGTAAGTAGCTTAAGGCACTTTCAAAAGAAAGTGATTTTCTCTGAAAGGACAGCATTTAGAAAGTGAAGCAACACTCCATTCACTACGCACAGTGAATTGAAGTGTTGGAACAGACTGCTTCTCTTTCAGAAAAATGCATGTGAGTTTCTTGTGAATGCTTGTAAGTAGCTTAAGGCATTTTCAAAGGAAAGTGATTTTCTCTGAAAGGACAGCATTTAGAAAGTGATGCAACACTCCATTCACTTCGCACAGTGAATTGAAGTGTTGGAACAGACTGCTTCTCTTTCATAGAAACGCATTTGAGTTTCCCTTGAATGTGTGTAAGTAGCTTAAGGCACTTTCAAAGGAAAGTGATTTTCTCTGAAAGGACAGCATTTAGAAAGTGAAACAACACTCCCTTCACTTCGCACAGTGAATTGAAGTGTTGGAACAGACTACTTCTCTTTCAGAGAAACAGATATGCGTTTTTTGTGAATGCTTGTAAGTAGCTTAAGGCACTTTCAAAGGAAAGTGATTTTCTCTGAAAGGACAGCATTTAGAAAGTGAAGCAACACTCCATTCACTTCGCACAGTGAATTGAAGTGTTGGAACAGACTGCTTCTCTTTCAGAGAAACGCATGTGAATTTCTATTGAATGCTTGTAAGTAGCTTAAGGCACTTTCGAAGGAAAGTGATTTTCTCTGAAAGGACAGCATTTAGAAAGTGAAGCAACACTCCATTCACTACGCACAGTGAATTGAAGTGTTGGAACAGACTGCTTCTCTTTCAGAAAAATGCATGTGAGTTTCTTGTGAATGCTTGTAAGTAGCTTAAGGCACTTTCAAAGGAAAGTGATTTTCTCTGAAAGGACAGCATTTAGAAAGTGAAGCAACACTCCATTCACTTCGCACAGTGAATTGAATTGTTGGAACAGACTGCTTCTTTTTCAGAGAAACACATGTGACTTTTTATTGAATGCTTGTAAGTAGCTTAAGGCACTTTCAAAGGAAAGTGATTTTCTCTGAAAGGACAGCATTTAGAAAGTGAAGCAACACTCCATTCACTTCGCACAGTGAATTGAAGTGTTGGAACAGACTGCTTCTCTTTCAGAGAAACGCATGTGAATTTCTATTGAATGCTTGTAAGTAGCTTAAGGCACTTTCAAAGGAAAGTGATTTTCTCTGAAAGGACAGCATTTAGAAAGTGAAGCAACACTCCATTCACTACGCACAGTGAATTGAAGTGTTGGAACAGACAACTTCTCTTTCATAGAAACGCATTTTAGATTCCTGTGAATGTGTGTAAGTAGCTTAAGGCACTTTCAAAGGAAAGTGATTTTCTCTGAAAGGACAGCATTTAGAAAGTGAAGCAACACTCCATTCACTTCGCACAGTGAATTGAAGTGTTGGAACAGACTGCTTCTCTTTCAGTGAAACGCATGTGAATTTCTGTTGAATGCTTGTAAGTAGCTTAAGGCACTTTCAAAAGAAAGTGATTTTCTCTGAAAGGACAGCATTTAGAAAGTGAAGAAACCCTCCATTCAATTCGCACAGTGAATTGAAGTGTTGGAACAAACAGCTTCTCTTTCATAGAAACGCATTTGAGTTTCCTGTGAATGTGTGTAAGTAGCTTAAGGCACTTTCAAAGGAAAGTGATTTTCTCTGAAAGGACAGCATTTAGAAAGTGAAGCAGCACTCCATTCACTTCGCACAGTGAATTGAAGTGTTGGAACAGACTGCTTCTTTTTCAGAGAAACACATGTGAATTTCTGTGGAATGCTTGTAAGTAGCTAAAGGCACTTTCAAAGGAAAGTGATTTTCTCTGAAAGGAAAGCATTTAGAAAGTGAAGCAACACTCCATTCACTTCGCACAGTGAATTGAAGTGTTGGAACAGACTGCTTCTCTTTCAGTGAAATGCATGTGAATTTCTGTTGAATGCGTGTAAGTAGCTTAAGGCACTTTCAAAGGAAAGTGATTTTCTCTGAAAGGACAGCATTTAGAAAGTGAAGCAACACTCCATTCACTATGCACAGTGAATTGAAGTGTTGGAACAGACTGCTTCTCTTTCAGAAAAATGCATGTGAGTTTCTTGTGAATGCTTGTAAGTAGCTTAAGGCATTTTCAAAGGAAAGTGATTTTCTCTGAAAGGACAGCATTTAGAAAGTGATGCAACACTCCATTCACTTCGCACAGTGAATTGAAGTGTTGGAACAGACTGCTTCACTTTCAGTGAAATGCATGTGAATTTCTGTTGAATGCTTGTAAGTAGCTTAAGGCACTTTCAAAGGAAAGTGATTTTCTCTGAAAGGACAGCATTTAGAAAGTGAAGCAACACTCCATTCACTTCGCACAGTGAATTGAAGTGTTGGAACAGACAGCTTCTCTTTCATAGAAACGCATTTGAGTTTCCTGTGAATGTGTGTAAGTAGCTTAAGGCACTTTCAAAGGAAAGTGATTTTCTCTGAAAGGACAGCATTTAGAAAGTGAAACAACACTCCATTCACTTCGCACAGTGAATTGAAGTGTTGGAACAGACTACTTCTCTTTCAGAGAAACAGATATGAGTTTTTTGTGAATGCTTGTAAGTAGCTTAAGGCACTTTCAAAGGAAAGTGATTTTCTCTGAAAGGACAGCATTTAGAAAGTGAAGCAACACTCCATTCACTTCGCACAGTGAATTGAAGTGTTGGAACAGACTGCTTCTCTTTCAGAGAAACGCATGTGAATTTCTATTGAATGCTTGTAAGTAGCTTAAGGCACTTTCGAAGGAAAGTGATTTTCTCTGAAAGGACAGCATTTAGAAAGTGAAGCAACACTCCATTCACTACGCACAGTGAATTGAAGTGTTGGAACAGACTGCTTCTCTTTCAGAAAAATGCATGTGAGTTTCTTGTGAATGCTTGTAAGTAGCTTAAGGCACTTTCAAAGGAAAGTGATTTTCTCTGAAAGGACAGCATTTAGAAAGTGAAGCAACACTCCATTCACTTCGCACAGTGAATTGAAGTGTTGGAACAGACTGCTTCACTTTCAGTGAAATGCATGTGAATTTCTGTTGAATGCTTGTAAGTAGCTTAAGGCACTTTCAAAGGAAAGTGATTTTCTCTGAAAGGACAGCATTTAGAAAGTGAAGCAACACTCCATTCACTTCGCACAGTGAATTGAAGCGTTGGAACAGACAGCTTCTCTTTCATAGAAACGCATTTGAGTTTCCTGTGAATGTGTGTAAGTAGCTTAAGGCACTTTCAAAGGAAAGTGATTTTCTCTGAAAGGACAGCATTTAGAAAGTGAAACAACACTCCATTCACTTCGCACAGTGAATTGAAGTGTTGGAACAGACTACTTCTCTTTCAGAGAAACAGATATGAGTTTTTTCTGAATGCTTGTAAGTAGCTTAAGGCACTTTCAAAGGAAAGTGATTTTCTCTGAAAGGACAGCATTTAGAAAGTGAAGCAACACTCCATTCACTTCTCACAGTGAATTGAAGTGTTGGAACAGACTGCTTCTCTTTCAGAAAAATGCATGTGAGTTTCTTGTGAATGCTTGTAAGTAGCTTAAGGCACTTTCAAAGGAAAGTGATTTTCTCTGAAAGGACAGCCTTTAGAAAGTGAAGCAACACTCCATTCACTTCGCACAGTGAATTGAATTGTTGGAACAGACTGCTTCTTTTTCAGAGAAACACATGTGACTTTCTATTGAATGCTTGTAAGTAGCTTAAGGCACTTTCAAAGGAAAGTGATTTTCTCTGAAAGGAAAGCATTTAGAAAGTGAAGCAACACTCCATTCACTTCGCACAGTGAATTGAAGAGTTGGAACAGACTGCTTCTTTTTCAGAGAAACGCATGTGAATTTCTGTGGAATGCTTGTAAGTAGCTAAAGGCACTTTCAAAGGAAAGTGATTTTCTCTGAAAGGACAGCATTTAGAAAGTGAAGCAGCACTCCATTCACTTCGCACAGTGAATTGAAGTGTTGGAACAGACTGCTTTTCTTTCAATGAAATGCATGTGAATTTCTGTTGAATGCTTGTAAGTAGCTTAAGGCACTTTCAAAGGAAAGTGATTTTCTCTGAAAGGACAGCATTTAGAAAGTGAAGCAACACTCCATTCACTTCGCACAGTGAATTGAAGTGTTGGAACAGACTGCTTCTCTTTCAGTGAAACACATGTGAATTTCTGTTGAATGTTTGTAAGTAGCTTAAGGCACTTTCAAAGGAAAGTGATTGTCTCTGAAAGGACAGCATTTAGAAAGTGAAGCAGCACTTCATTCACTTCGCACAGTGAATTGAAGTGTTGGAACAGACTGCTTCTCTTTCAGTGAAACGCATGTGAATTTCTGTTGAATGATTGTAAGTAGCTTAAGGCACTTTCAAAGGAAAGTGATTTTCTCTGAAAGGACAGCATTTAGAAAGTGAAGCAACACTCCATTCACTTCGCACAGTGAATTGAAGTGTTGGAACAGACAGCTTCTCTTTCAGTGAAACACATGTGAATTTCTGTTGAAAGCTTGTAAGTAGCTTAAGGCACTTTCAAAGGAAAGTGATTTTCTCTGAAAGGACAGCATTTAGAAAGTGAAGCAACACTCCATTCACTTCGCACAGTGAATTGAAGTGTTGGAACAGACAGCTTCTCTTTCATAGAAACGCATTTGAGTTTCCTGTGAATGTGTGTAAGTAGCTGAAGGTACTTTCAAAGGAAAGTGATTTTCTCTGAAAGGACAGCATTTAGAAAGTGAAGCAACACTCCATTCACTTCGCACAGTGAATTGAAGTGTTGGAACAGACAGCTTCTCTTTCATAGAAACGCATTTGAGTTTCCTGTGAATGTGTGTAAGTAGCTTAAGGTACTTTCAAAGGAAAGTGATTTTCTCTGAGAGGACAGCATTTAGAAAGTGAAGCAACACTCCATTCTCTTCGCACAGTGAATTGAAGTGTTGGAACAGACTGCTTCTCTTTCAGAGAATTGCATGTGAGTTTCTTGTGAATGCTTGTAAGTTGCTTAAGGCAGTTTCAAAAGGGAGTGAATTTCTCTAAAAGGAGAGCATTTAGAAAGTGAAGCAACATTCCATTCACTTCGCACAGTGAATTGAAGTGTTGGAACAGACTGCTTCTCTTTCAGTGAAACGCATGTGAATTTCTGTTGAATGCTTGTAAGTACCTTAAGGCACTTTCAAAAGTAAGTGATTTTCTCTGAAAGGACAGCATTTAGAAAGTGAAGCAACACATCATTCACTACGCACAGTGAATTGAAGTGTTGGAACAGACTGCTTCTCTTTCATAGAAACGCATTTGAGTTTCCTGTGAATGTGTATAAGTAGCTTAAGGCACTTTCAATGGAAAGTGATTTTCTCTGAAAGGACAGCAGTTAGAAAGTGAAACAACACTCCATTCACTTCGCAGAGTGAATTGAAGTGTTGGAACAGACTACTTCTCTTTCAGAGAAACAGATATGAGTTTTTTGTGAATGCTTGTAAATAGCTTAAGGCACTTTCAAAGGAAAGTGATTTTTTCTGAAAGACAGCATTTAGAAAGTGAAGCAACACTCCATTCACTTCGCACAGTGAATTGAAGTGTTGGAACAGACAGCTTCTCTTTCATAGAAACGCATTTGAGTTTCCTGTGAATGTGTGTAAGTAGCTTAAGGCACTTTCAAAAGAAAGTGATTTTCTCTGAAAGGACAGCATTTAGAAAGTGAAGCAACACTCCATTCACTACGCACAGTGAATTGAAGTGTTGGAACAGACTGCTTCTCTTTCAGAAAAATGCATGTGAGTTTCTTGTGAATGCTTGTAAGTAGCTTAAGGCATTTTCAAAGGAAAGTGATTTTCTCTGAAAGGACAGCATTTAGAAAGTGAAGCAACACTCCATTCACTTCGCACAGTGAATTGAATTGTTGGAACAGACAGCTTCTTTTTCATAGAAACGCATTTGAGTTTCCTGTGAATGTGTGTAAGTAGCTTAAGGCACTTTCAAAGGAAAGTGATTTTCTCTGAAAGGACAGCATTTAGAAAGTGAAGCAGCACTCCATTCACTTCGCACAGTGAATTGAAGTGTTGGAACAGACTGCTTCTTTTTCAGAGAAACGCATGTGAATTTCTGTGGAATGCTTGTAAGTAGCTAAAGGAACTTTCAAAGGAAAGTGATTTTCTCTGAAAGGACAGCATTTAGAAAGTGAAGCAGCACTCCATTCACTTCGCACAGTGAATTGAAGTGTTGGAACAGACTGCTTTTCTTTCAATGAAATGCATGTGAATTTCTGTTGAATGCTTGTAAGTAGCTTAAGGCACTTTCAAAGGAAAGTGATTTTCTCTGAAAGGACAGCATTTAGAAAGTGAAGCAACACTCCATTCACTTCGCACAGTGAATTGAAGTGTTGGAACAGACTGCTTCTCTTTCAGTGAAACACATGTGAATTTCTGTTTTAATGTTTGTAAGTAGCTTAAGGCACTTTCAAAGGAAAGTGATTGTCTCTGAAAGGACAGCATTTAGAAAGTGAAGAAACACTTCATTCACTTCGCACAGTGAATTGAAGTGTTGGAACAGACTGCTTCTCTTTCAGAGAAACGCATTTGAGTTTCCTGTGAATGTGTGTAAGTAGCTTAAGGTACTTTCAAAGGAAAGTGATTTTCTCTGAAAGGACATCATTTAGAAAGTGAAGCAACACTCCATTCACTTCGCACAGTGAATTGAAGTGTTGGAACAGACAGCTTCTCTTTCAAAGAAACGCATTTGAGTTACCTGTGAAAGTGTGTAAGTAGCTTAAGGTACTTTCAAAGGAAAGTGGTTTTCTCTGAAAGGACAGCATTTAGAAAGTGAAGCAACACTCCATTCTCTTCGCACAGTGAATTGAAGTGTTGGAACAGACTGCTTCTCTTTCAGAGAATTGCATGTTAGTTTCTTGTGAATGCTTGTAAGTTGCTTAAGGCAGTTTCAAAAGGGAGTGAATTTCTCTAAAAGGAGAGCATTTAGAAAGTGAAGCAACATTCCATTCACTTCGCACAGTGAATTGAAGTGTTGGAACAGACTGCTTCTCTTTCAGTGAAACGCATGTGAATTTCTGTTGAATGTTTGTAAGTAGCTTAAGGCACTTTCAAAAGAAAGTGATTTTCTCTGAAAGGACAGCATTTAGAAAGTGAAGCAACACTCCATTCACTACGCACAGTGAATTGAAGTGTTGGAACAGACTGCTTCTCTTTCAGAAAAATGCATGTGAGTTTCTTGTGAATGCTTGTAAGTAGCTTAAGGCATTTTCAAAGGAAAGTGATTTTCTCTGAAAGGACAGCATTTAGAAAGTGATGCAACACTCCATTCACTTCGCACAGTGAATTGAAGTGTTGGAACAGACTGCTTCACTTTCAGTGAAATGCATGTGAATTTCTGTTGAATGCTTGTAAGTAGCTTAAGGCACTTTCAAAGGAAAGTGATTTTCTCTGAAAGGACAGCATTTAGAAAGTGAAGCAACACTCCATTCACTTCGCACAGTGAATTGAAGTGTTGGAACAGACTGCTTCTCTTTCATAGAAACGCATTTGAGTTTCCCTTGAATGTGTGTAAGTAGCTTAAGGCACTTTCAAAGGAAAGTGATTTTCTCTGAAAGGACAGCATTTAGAAAGTGAAGCAACACTCCATTCACTTCGCACAGTGAATTGAAGTGTTGGAACAGACTACTTCTCTTTCAGAGAAACAGATATGCGTTTTTTGTGAATGCTTGTAAGTAGCTTAAGGCACTTTCAAAGGAAAGTGATTTTCTCTGAAAGGACAGCATTTAGAAAGTGAAGCAACACTCCATTCACTTCGCACAGTGAATTGAAGTGTTGGAACAGACTGCTTCACTTTCAGTGAAATGCATGTGAATTTCTGTTGAATGCTTGTAAGTAGCTTAAGGCACTTTCAAAGGAAAGTGATTTTCTCTGAAAGGACAGCATTTAGAAAGTGAAGCAACACTCCATTCACTTCGCACAGTGAATTGAAGTGTTGGAACAGACTGCTTCTCTTTCATAGAAACGCATTTGAGTTTCCCTTGAATGTGTGTAAGTAGCTTAAGGCACTTTCAAAGGAAAGTGATTTTCTCTGAAAGGACAGCATTTAGAAAGTGAAACAACACTCCCTTCACTTCGCACAGTGAATTGAAGTGTTGGAACAGACTACTTCTCTTTCAGAGAAACAGATATGCGTTTTTTGTGAATGCTTGTAAGTAGCTTAAGGCACTTTCAAAGGAAAGTGATTTTCTCTGAAAGGACAGCATTTAGAAAGTGAAGCAACACTCCATTCACTTCGCACAGTGAATTGAAGTGTTGGAACAGACTGCTTCTCTTTCAGAGAAACGCATGTGAATTTCTATTGAATGCTTGTAAGTAGCTTAAGGCACTTTCGAAGGAAAGTGATTTTCTCTGAAAGGACAGCATTTAGAAAGTGAAGCAACACTCCATTCACTTCGCACAGTGAATTGAATTGTTGGAACAGACTGCTTCTTTTTCAGAGAAACACATGTGACTTTTTATTGAATGCTTGTAAGTAGCTTAAGGCACTTTCAAAGGAAAGTGATTTTCTCTGAAAGGACAGCATTTAGAAAGTGAAGCAACACTCCATTCACTTCGCACAGTGAATTGAAGTGTTGGAACAGACTGCTTCTCTTTCAGAGAAACGCATGTGAATTTCTATTGAATGCTTGTAAGTAGCTTAAGGCACTTTCAAAGGAAAGTGATTTTCTCTGAAAGGACAGCATTTAGAAAGTGAAGCAACACTCCATTCACTACGCACAGTGAATTGAAGTGTTGGAACAGACAACTTCTCTTTCATAGAAACGCATTTTAGATTCCTGTGAATGTGTGTAAGTAGCTTAAGGCACTTTCAAAGGAAAGTGATTTTCTCTGAAAGGACAGCATTTAGAAAGTGAAGCAACACTCCATTCACTTCGCACAGTGAATTGAAGTGTTGGAACAGACTGCTTCTCTTACAGAGAAACGCATGTGAATTTCTGTTGAATGCTTGTAAGTAGCTTAAGGCACTTTCAAAAGAAAGTGATTTTCTCTGAAAGGACAGCATTTAGAAAGTGAAGCAACCCTCCATTCAATTCGCACAGTGAATTGAAGTGTTGGAACAAACAGCTTCTCTTTCATAGAAACGCATTTGAGTTTCCTGTGAATGTGTGTAAGTAGCTTAAGGCACTTTCAAAGGAAAGTGATTTTCTCTGAAAGGACAGCATTTAGAAAGTGAAACAACACTCCATTCACTTCGCACAGTGAATTGAAGTGTTGGAACAGACTACTTCTCTTTCAGAGAAACAGATATGAGTTTTTTGTGAATGCTTGTAAGTAGCTTAAGGCACTTTCAAAGGAAAGTGATTTTCTCTGAAAGGACAGCATTTAGAAAGTGAAGCAACACTCCATTCACTTCGCACAGTGAATTGAAGTGTTGGAACAGACTGCTTCTCTTTCAGAGAAACGCATGTGAATTTCTATTGAATGCTTGTAAGTAGCTTAAGGCACTTTCGAAGGAAAGTGATTTTCTCTGAAAGGACAGCATTTAGAAAGTGAAGCAACACTCCATTCACTACGCACAGTGAATTGAAGTGTTGGAACAGACTGCTTCTCTTTCAGAAAAATGCATGTGAGTTTCTTGTGAATGCTTGTAAGTAGCTTAAGGCACTTTCAAAGGAAAGTGATTTTCTCTGAAAGGACAGCATTTAGAAAGTGAAGCAGCACTCCATTCACTTCGCACAGTGAATTGAAGTGTTGGAACAGACTGCTTCTTTTTCAGAGAAACACATGTGAATTTCTGTGGAATGCTTGTAAGTAGCTAAAGGCACTTTCAAAGGAAAGTGATTTTCTCTGAAAGGACAGCATTTAGAAAGTGAAGCAACACTCCATTCACTTCGCACAGTGAATTGAAGTGTTGGAACAGACTGCTTCTCTTTCAGTGAAATGCATGTGAATTTCTGTTGAATGCGTGTAAGTAGCTTAAGGCACTTTCAAAGGAAAGTGATTTTCTCTGAAAGGACAGCATTTAGAAAGTGAAGCAACACTCCATTCACTATGCACAGTGAATTGAAGTGTTGGAACAGACTGCTTCTCTTTCAGAAAAATGCATGTGAGTTTCTTGTGAATGCTTGTAAGTAGCTTAAGGCATTTTCAAA
>NW_028263264.1:300000-378000 GCF_982192425.1 Myodes glareolus
ACATGTGAGTTTCTGGTGAATGCTTGTAAGTTGCTTAAGGCACTTTCAAAGGAAAGTGATTTTCTCTGAAAGGACAGCATTTAGAAAGTGAAGCAACACTCCATTCACTTCGCACAGTGAATTGAAGTGTTGGAACAGACTGCTTCTCTTTCATAGAAACGCATTAGTGTTTCTTGTGAATGCTTGCAAGTTGCTTAAGGCACTTTCAAAGAAAAGTGATTTTCTCTGAAAGGACAGCATTTAGAAAGTGAAGCAACACTCCATTCACTTCGCACAGAGAATTGAAGTGCTGGAACAGATTGCTTCACTTTCAGAGAAATGCATGTGTGTTTCTTTTGAATGCTTGTAAGTAGCTTAAGGCACTTTCAAAGGAAAGTGATTTTCTCTGAAAGGACAGCATTTAGAAAGTGAAGCAACACTCCATTCACTTCGCACATTGAATTGAAGTGTTGGAACAGACTGCTTCTCTTTCAGAGAAACGCATGTGAGTTTTTGTTGAATGCTTGTAAGTAGCTTAAGGCACTTTCAAAGGAAAGTGATTTTCTCTGAAAGGACAGCATTTAGAAAGTGAGGCAACACTCCATTCACTTCACACAGTGAATTGAAGTGTTGGAACAGACTGCTTCTCTTTCAGAGAAACACATGTGAGTTTCTTCCTAATGCTTGCAATTAGCTTTAGGCACTTTCAAAGGAAAGTGATTTTTTCTGAAAGGACAGCATTTAGAAAGTGAAGCAACACTCCATTCACTTCGCAGAGTGAATTGAAGTATTGGAACAGACTGCTTCTCTTTCAGAGAAACGCATGTGAGTTTCTGGTGAATGCTTGTAAGTAGCTTAAGGCACTTTCAAAGGAAAGTGATTTTCTCTGAAAGGACAGCATTTAGAAAGTGAAGCAACACTCCATTCACTTCGCAGAGTGAATTGAAGTATTGGAACAGACTGCTTTTCTTTCAGAGAAACGCATGTGAGTTTCTGGTGAATGCTTGTAAGTAGCTTAAGGCACTTTCAAAGGAAAGTGATTTTCTCTGAAAGGACAGCATTTAGAAAGTGAAGCAACACTCCATTCACTTCGCACAGTGAATTGAAGTGTTGGACCAGACTGCTTCTCTTTCAGAGAAATGCATGTGAGTTTCTTGTGAATGCTTACAAGTTGCTTAAGGCACTTTCAAAGGAAAGTGATTTTCTCTGAAAGGACAGCATTTACAAACTGAAGCAACACTCCATTCACTTCGCACAGTGAATTGAAATGTTGGAACAGACTGCTTCTCTTTAAGAGATACGCATGTGAGTTTTTTGTGACTGCTTGAAAGTAGTTTAAGGCACTTTCAAAGGAAAGTGATTTTCTCTGAAAGGACAGCATTTAGAAAGTGAAGCAACACTCCATTCACTTCGCACAGTGAATTGAAGTGTTGGAACAGACTGCTTCTCTTTCAGAGAAACGCATGTGAGTTTCTGGTGAATGCTTGTAAGTAGCTTAAGGCACTTTCAAAGGAAAGTGATTTTCTCTGAAAGGACAGCATTTAGAAAGTGAAGCAACACTCCATTCTCTTCACACATTGAATTGAAGTATTGGAACAGACTGCTTTTCTTTCAGAGAAACGCATGTGAGTTTCCGGTGAATGCTTGTAAGTAGCTTAAGGCACTTTCAAAGGAAAGTGATTTTCTCTGAAAGGAGAGCATTTAGAAAGTGAAGCAACACTCCATTCACTTCGCACAGTGAATTGAAGTGTTGGACCAGACTGCTTCTCTTTCAGAGAAACGCATGTGAGTTTCTTGTGAATGCTTACAAGTTGCTTAAGGCACTTTCAAAGGAAAGTGATTTTCTCTGAAAGGACAGCATTTACAAACTGAAGCAACACTCCATTCACTTCGCACAGTGAATTGAAGTGTTGGAACAGACTGCTTCTCTTTAAGAGAAACGCATGTGTGTTTTTTGTGAATGCTTGAAAGTAGTTTAAGGCACTTTCAAAGGAAAGTGATTTTCTCTGAAAGGACAGCATTTAGAAAGTGAAGCAACACTCCATTCACTTTGCACAGTGAATTGAAGTGTTGGAACAGACTGCTTCTCTTTCAGAGAAACACATGTGAGTTTCTGGTGAATGCTTGCAAGTTGCTTAAGGCACTTTCAAAGAAAAGTGATTTTCTCTGAAAGGACAGCATTTAGAAAGTGAATCAAAACTCCATTCACTTCGCACAGAGAATTGAAGTGCTGGAACAGATTGCTTCACTTTCAGAGAAATGCATGTGTGTTTCTTTTGAATGCTTGTAAGTAGCTTAAGGCACTTTCAAAGGAAAGTGATTTTCTCTGAAAGGACAGCATTTAGAAAGTGAAGCAACACTCCATTCACTTCGCACATTGAATTGAAGTGTTGGAACAGA
Organism: Myodes glareolus; assembly: GCF_982192425.1. Lineage (NCBI taxonomy): Eukaryota > Metazoa > Chordata > Mammalia > Rodentia > Cricetidae > Myodes > Myodes glareolus. The sequence goes on from NW_028263264.1 coordinate 302,380, forward strand.
CTGCTTCTCTTTCAGAGAAACGCATGTGAGTTTTTGTTGAATGCTTGTAAGTAGCTTAAGGCACTTTCAAAGGAAAGTGATTTTCTCTGAAAGGACAGCATTTAGAAAGTGAGGCAACACTCCATTCACTTCACACAGTGAATTGAAGTGTTGGAACAGACTGCTTCTCTTTCAGAGAAACACATGTGAGTTTCTTCCTAATGCTTGCAATTAGCTTTAGGCACTTTCAAAGGAAAGTGATTTTTTCTGAAAGGACAGCATTTAGAAAGTGAAGCAACACTCCATTCACTTCGCAGAGTGAATTGAAGTATTGGAACAGACTGCTTCTCTTTCAGAGAAACGCATGTGAGTTTCTGGTGAATGCTTGTAAGTAGCTTAAGGCACTTTCAAAGGAAAGTGATTTTCTCTGAAAGGACAGCATTTAGAAAGTGAAGCAACACTCCATTCACTTCGCAGAGTGAATTGAAGTATTGGAACAGACTGCTTTTCTTTCAGAGAAACGCATGTGAGTTTCTGGTGAATGCTTGTAAGTAGCTTAAGGCACTTTCAAAGGAAAGTGATTTTCTCTGAAAGGACAGCATTTAGAAAGTGAAGCAACACTCCATTCACTTCGCACAGTGAATTGAAGTGTTGGACCAGACTGCTTCTCTTTCAGAGAAATGCATGTGAGTTTCTTGTGAATGCTTACAAGTTGCTTAAGGCACTTTCAAAGGAAAGTGATTTTCTCTGAAAGGACAGCATTTACAAACTGAAGCAACACTCCATTCACTTCGCACAGTGAATTGAAATGTTGGAACAGACTGCTTCTCTTTAAGAGATACGCATGTGAGTTTTTTGTGACTGCTTGAAAGTAGTTTAAGGCACTTTCAAAGGAAAGTGATTTTCTCTGAAAGGACAGCATTTAGAAAGTGAAGCAACACTCCATTCACTTCGCACAGTGAATTGAAGTGTTGGAACAGACTGCTTCTCTTTCAGAGAAACGCATGTGAGTTTCTGATGAATGCTTGTAAGTAGCTTAAGGCACTTTCAAAGGAAAGTGATTTTCTCTGAAAGGACAGCATTTAGAAAGTGAAGCAACACTCCATTCTCTTCACACATTGAATTGAAGTGTTGGAACAGACGGCTTCTCTTTCAGAGAAACGCATGTGAGTTTCTGTTGAATGCTTGTAAGTAGCTAAAGGCACTTTCAAAGGAAAGTGATTTTCTCTGAAAGGACAGCATTTAGAAAGTGAGGCAACACTCCATTCACTTCACACAGTGAACTGAAGTGTTGGAACAGACTGCTTCTCTTTCAGAGAAACGCATGTGAGTTTCTTCCTAATGCTTGCAAGTAGCTTAAGGCACTTTCAAAGGAAAGTGATTTTCTCTGAAAGGACAGCATTTAGAAAGTGAAGCAACACTCCATTCACTTCGCACAGAGAATTGAAGTGTTGGAACAGATTGCTTCTCTTTCAGAGAAATGCATGTGAGTTTCTGTTGAATGCTTGTAAGTAGCTTAAGGCACATTCAAAGGAAAGGGATTTTCTCTGAAAGGACAGCATTTAGAAAGTGAAGCAACAGTATATTCACTTCGCACAGTGAATTGAAGTGTTGGAACAGACTGCTTCTCTTTCAGAGAAACCAATGTGAGTTTTTTGTGAATGCTTGAAAGTAGTTTTGGGCACTTTCAATGGAAAGTGATTTTCTCTGAAAGGACAGCATTTAGAAAGTGAGGCCACGCTCCATTCACTTCACACAGTGAATTGAAGTGTTGGACCAGACTGCTTCTCTTTCAGAGAAACGCATTAGTGTTTCTTCCTAATGCTTGCAAGTAGCTTAAGGCACTTTCAAAGCAAAGTGATATTCTCTGAAAGGACAGCATTTAGAAAGTGAAGCAACACTCCATTCACTTCGCACAGTGAATTGAAGTGTTGGAACAGACTGCTTCTCTTTCAGAGAAACCCATGTGAGTTTCTGGTGAATGCTTGTAAGTTGCTTAAGGCTCTTTCAAAGGAAAGTGATTTTCTCTGAAAGGACAGCATTTAGAAAGTGAAGCAACACTCCATTCACTTCGCACAGTGAATTGAAGTGTTGGAACAGACTGCTTCTCTTTCATAGAAACGCATTAGTGTTTCTTTTGAATGCTTGCAAGTTGCTTAAGGCACTTTCAAAGGAAAGTGATTTTCTCTGAAAGGACAGCATTTAGAAAGTGAAGCAACACTCCATTCACTTCGCACAGAGAATTGAAGTGCTAGAACAGATTGCTTCACTTTCAGAGAAATGCATGTGTGTTTCTTTTGAATGCTTGTAAGTAGCTTAAGGCACTTTCAAAGGAAAGTGATTTTCTCTGAAAGGACAGCATTTAGAAAGTGAAGCAACACTCCATTCACTTCGCACATTGAATTGAAGTGTTGGAACAGACTGCTTCTCTTTCAGAGAAACGCATGTGAGTTTCTGTTGAATGCTTGTAAGTAGCTTAAGGCACTTTCAAAGGAAAGTGATTTTCTCTGAAAGGACAGCATTTAGAAAGTGAGGCAACACTCCATTCACTTCACACAGTGAATTGAAGTGTTGGAACAGACTGCTTCTCTTTCAGAGAAACACATGTGAGTTTCTTCCTAATGCTTGCAATTAGCTTTAGGCACTTTCAAAGGAAAGTGATTTTTTCTGAAAGGACAGCATTTAGAAAGTGAAGCAACACTCCATTCACTTCGCAGAGTGAATTGAAGTATTGGAACAGACTGCTTCTCTTTCAGAGAAACGCATGTGAGTTTCTGGTGAATGCTTGTAAGTAGCTTAAGGCACTTTCAAAGGAAAGTGATTTTCTCTGAAAGGACAGCATTTAGAAAGTGAAGCAACACTCCATTCACTTCGCACAGTGAATTGAAGTGTTGGACCAGACTGCTTCTCTTTCAGAGAAACGCATGTGAGTTTCTTGTGAATGCTTACAAGTTGCTTAAGGCACTTTCAAAGGAAAGTGATTTTCTCTGAAAGGACAGCATTTACAAACTGAAGCAACACTCCATTCACTTCGCACAGTGAATTGAAGTGTTGGAACAGACTGCTTCTCTTTAAGAGATACGCATGTGAGTTTTTTGTGACTGCTTGAAAGTAGTTTAAGGCACTTTCAAAGGAAAGTGATTTTCTCTGAAAGGACAGCATTTAGAAAGTGAAGCAACACTCCATTCACTTCGCACAGTGAATTGAAGTGTTGGAACAGACTGCTTCTCTTTCAGAGAAACGCATGTGAGTTTCTGGTGAATGCTTGTAAGTAGCTTAAGGCACTTTCAAAGGAAAGTGATTTTCTCTGAAAGGACAGCATTTAGAACGTGAAGCAACACTCCATTCTCTTAACACATTGAATTGAAGTGTTGGAACAGACGGCTTCTCTTTCAGAGAAACGCATGTGAGTTTCTGTTGAATGCTTGTAAGTAGCTTAAGGCACTTTCAAAGGAAAGTGATTTTCTCTGAAAGGACAGCATTTAGAAAGTGAGGCAACACTCCATTCACTTCACACAGTGAACTGAAGTGTTGGAACAGACTGCTTCTCTTTCAGAGAAACGCATGTGAGTTTCTTCCTAATGCTTGCAAGTAGCTTAAGGCACTTTCAAAGGAAAGTGATATTCTCTGAAAGGACAGCATTTAGAAAGTGAAGCAACACTCCATTCACTTCGCACAGTGAATTGAAGTGTTGGAACAGACTGCTTCTCTTTCAGAGAAACACATGTGAGTTTTTTCCTAATGCTTGCAAGTAGCTTAAGGCACTTTCAAAGGAAAGTGATTTTCTCTGAAAGGACAGCATTTAGAAAGTGAAGCAACACTCCATTCACTTCGCACAGAGAATTGAAGTGTTGGAACAGATTGCTTCTCTTTCAGAGAAATGCATGTGAGTTTCTGTTGAATGCTTGTAAGTAGCTTAAGGCACATTCAAAGGAAAGGGATTTGCTCTGAAAGAACAGCATTTAGAAAGTGAAGCAACACTATATTCACTTCGCACAGTGAATTGAAGTGTTGGAACAGACTGCTTCTCTTTCAGAGAAACACATGTGAGTTTTTTGTGAATGCTTGAAAGTAGTTTTGGGCACTTTCAATGGAAAGTGATTTTCTCTGAAAGGACAGCATTTAGAAAGTGAGGCAACACTCCATTCACTTCGCACAGTGAATTGAAGTGTTGGAACAGACTGCTTCTCTTTCAGAGAAACGCATGAGAGTTTCTTCCTAATGCTTGCAAGTAGCTTAAGGCACTTTCAAAGGAAAGTGATTTTCTCTGAAAGGACAGCATTTAGAAAGTGAAGCAACACTCCATTCACTTCGCACAGAGAATTGAAGTGTTGGAACAGATTGCTTCTCTTTCAGGGAAATGCATGTGAGTTTCTGTTGAATGCTTGTAAGTACCTTAAGGCACTTTCAAAGGAAAGTGATTTTCTCTGAAAGGACAGTATTTAGAAAGTGAAGCAACACTCCGTTCACTTCACACATTGAATTGAAGTGTTGGAACAGACTGCTTCTCTTTCAGAGAAACGCATGTGAGTTTCTGGTGAATGCTTGTAAGTAGCTTAAGGCACTTTCAAAGGAAAGTGATTTTCTCTGAAAGGACATCATGTAGAAAGTGAGGCCACGCTCCATTCACTTCACACAGTGAATTGAAGTGTTGGAACAGACTGCTTCTCTTTCAGAGAAACGCATGTGAGTTTCTTCCTAATGCTTGCAAGTAGCTTAAGGCACTTTCAAATTAAAGTGATTTTCTCTGAAAGGACAGCATTTAGAAAGTGAAGCAACACTCCATTCACTTCGCACAGTGAATTGAAGTGTTCGAACAGACTGCTTCTCTTTCAGAGAAACGCATGTGAGTTTCTGTTGAATGCTTGTAAGTAGCTTAAGGCACTTTCAAAGGAAAGTGATTTTCTCTGAAAGGACAGCATTTAGAAAGTGAAGCAACACTCCATTCACTTCGCACAGTGAATTGAAGTGTTGGAACAGACTGCTTCTCTTTCAGAGAAACGCATGTGAGTTTCTTGTGAATGCTTGCAAGTTGCTTAAGGCACTTTCAAAGGAAAGTGATTTTCTCTGAAAGGACAGCATTTACAAACTGAAGCAACACTCCATTCACTTCGCACAGTGAATTGAAGTGTTGGAACTGACTGCTTCTCTTTCAGAGAAACGCATGTGAGTTTCTGGTGAATGCTTGTAAGTAGCTTAAGGCACTTTCAAAGGAAAGTGATTTTCTCTGAAAGGACAGCATTTAGAAAGTGAAGCAACACTCCATTCACTTCGCACATTGAATTGAAGTGTTGGAACAGACTGCTTCTCTTTCAGGGAAACGCATGTGAGTTTTTGTTGAATGCTTGTAAGTAGCTTAAGGCACTTTCAAAGGAAAGTGATTTTCTCTGAAAGGACAGCATTTAGAAAGTGAGGCAACACTCCATTCACTTCACACAGTGAATTGAAGTGTTGGAACAGACTGCTTCTCTTTCAGAGAAACACATGTGAGTTTCTTCCTAATGCTTGCAATTAGCTTTAGGCACTTTCAAAGGAAAGTGATTTTTTCTGAAAGGACAGCATTTAGAAAGTGAAGCAACACTCCATTCACTTCGCAGAGTGAATTGAAGTATTGGAACAGACTGCTTCTCTTTCAGAGAAACGCATGTGAGTTTCTGGTGAATGCTTGTAAGTAGCTTAAGGCACTTTCAAAGGAAAGTGATTTTCTCTGAAAGGACAGCATTTAGAAAGTGAAGCAACACTCCATTCACTTCGCAGAGTGAATTGAAGTATTGGAACAGACTGCTTTTCTTTCAGAGAAACGCATGTGTGTTTCTGGTGAATGCTTGTAAGTAGCTTAAGGCACTTTCAAAGGAAAGTGATTTTCTCTGAAAGGACAGCATTTAGAAAGTGAAGCAACACTCCATTCACTTCGCACAGTGAATTGAAGTGTTGGACCAGACTGCTTCTCTTTCAGAGAAATGCATGTGAGTTTCTTGTGAATGCTTACAAGTTGCTTAAGGCACTTTCAAAGGAAAGTGATTTTCTCTGAAAGGACAGCATTTACAAACTGAAGCAACACTCCATTCACTTCGCACAGTGAATTGAAATGTTGGAACAGACTGCTTCTCTTTAAGAGATACGCATGTGAGTTTTTTGTGACTGCTTGAAAGTAGTTTAAGGCACTTTCAAAGGAAAGTGATTTTCTCTGAAAGGACAGCATTTAGAAAGTGAAGCAACACTCCATTCACTTCGCACAGTGAATTGAAGTGTTGGAACAGACTGCTTCTCTTTCAGAGAAACGCATGTGAGTTTCTGATGAATGCTTGTAAGTAGCTTAAGGCACTTTCAAAGGAAAGTGATTTTCTCTGAAAGGACAGCATTTAGAAAGTGAAGCAACACTCCATTCTCTTCACACATTGAATTGAAGTGTTGGAACAGACGGCTTCTCTTTCAGAGAAACGCATGTGAGTTTCTGTTGAATGCTTGTAAGTAGCTAAAGGCACTTTCAAAGGAAAGTGATTTTCTCTGAAAGGACAGCATTTAGAAAGTGAGGCAACACTCCATTCACTTCACACAGTGAACTGAAGTGTTGGAACAGACTGCTTCTCTTTCAGAGAAACGCATGTGAGTTTCTGTTGAATGCTTGCAAGTAGCTTAAGGCACTTTCAAAGGAAAGTGATTTTCTCTGAAAGGACAGCATTTAGAAAGTGAAGCAACACTCCATTCACTTCGCACAGAGAATTGAAGTGTTGGAACAGATTGCTTCTCTTTCAGAGAAATGCATGTGAGTTTCTGTTGAATGCTTGTAAGTAGCTTAAGGCACATTCAAAGGAAAGGGATTTTCTCTGAAAGGACAGCATTTAGAAAGTGAAGCAACACTATATTCACTTCGCACAGTGAATTGAAGTGTTGGAACAGACTGCTTCTCTTTCAGAGAAACCAATGTGAGTTTTTTGTGAATGCTTGAAAGTAGTTTTGGGCACTTTCAATGGAAAGTGATTTTCTCTGAAAGGACAGCATTTAGAAAGTGAGGCCACGCTCCATTCACTTCACACAGTGAATTGAAGTGTTGGAACAGACTGCTTCTCTTTCAGAGAAACGCATTAGTGTTTCTTCCTAATGCTTGCAAGTAGCTTAAGGCACTTTCAAAGGAAAGTGATATTCTCTGAAAGGACAGCATTTAGAAAGTGAAGCAACACTCCATTCACTTCGCACAGTGAATTGAAGTGTTGGAACAGACTGCTTCTCTTTCAGAGAAACCCATGTGAGTTTCTGGTGAATGCTTGTAAGTTGCTTAAGGCTCTTTCAAAGGAAAGTGATTTTCTCTGAAAGGACAGCATTTAGAAAGTGAAGCAACACTCCATTCACTTCGCACAGTGAATTGAAGTGTTGGAACAGACTGCTTCTCTTTCATAGAAACGCATTAGTGTTTCTTTTGAATGCTTGCAAGTTGCTTAAGGCACTTTCAAAGGAAAGTGATTTTCTCTGAAAGGACAGCATTTAGAAAGTGAAGCAACACTCCATTCACTTCGCACAGAGAATTGAAGTGCTGGAACAGATTGCTTCACTTTCAGAGAAATGCATGTGTGTTTCTTTTGAATGCTTGTAAGTAGCTTAAGGCACTTTCAAAGGAAAGTGATTTTCTCTGAAAGGACAGCATTTAGAAAGTGAAGCAACACTCCATTCACTTCGCACATTGAATTGAAGTGTTGGAACAGACTGCTTCTCTTTCAGAGAAACGCATGTGAGTTTCTGTTGAATGCTTGTAAGTAGCTTAAGGCACTTTCAAAGGAAAGTGATTTTCTCTGAAAGGACAGCATTTAGAAAGTGAGGCAACACTCCATTCACTTCACACAGTGAATTGAAGTGTTGGAACAGACTGCTTCTCTTTCAGAGAAACACATGTGAGTTTCTTCCTAATGCTTGCAATTAGCTTTAGGCACTTTCAAAGGAAAGTGATTTTTTCTGAAAGGACAGCATTTAGAAAGTGAAGCAACACTCCATTCACTTCGCAGAGTGAATTGAAGTATTGGAACAGACTGCTTCTCTTTCAGAGAAACGCATGTGAGTTTCTGGTGAATGCTTGTAAGTAGCTTAAGGCACTTTCAAAGGAAAGTGATTTTCTCTGAAAGGACAGCATTTAGAAAGTGAAGCAACACTCCATTCACTTCGCACAGTGAATTGAAGTGTTGGACCAGACTGCTTCTCTTTCAGAGAAACGCATGTGAGTTTCTTGTGAATGCTTACAAGTTGCTTAAGGCACTTTCAAAGGAAAGTGATTTTCTCTGAAAGGACAGCATTTACAAACTGAAGCAACACTCCATTCACTTCGCACAGTGAATTGAAGTGTTGGAACAGACTGCTTCTCTTTAAGAGATACGCATGTGAGTTTTTTGTGACTGCTTGAAAGTAGTTTAAGGCACTTTCAAAGGAAAGTGATTTTCTCTGAAAGGACAGCATTTAGAAAGTGAAGCAACACTCCATTCACTTCGCACAGTGAATTGAAGTGTTGGAACAGACTGCTTCTCTTTCAGAGAAACGCATGTGAGTTTCTGGTGAATGCTTGTAAGTAGCTTAAGGCACTTTCAAAGGAAAGTGATTTTCTCTGAAAGGACAGCATTTAGAAAGTGAAGCAACACTCCATTCTCTTAACACATTGAATTGAAGTGTTGGAACAGACGGCTTCTCTTTCAGAGAAACGCATGTGAGATTCTGTTGAATGCTTGTAAGTAGCTTAAGGCACTTTCAAAGGAAAGTGATTTTCTCTGAAAGGACAGCATTTAGAAAGTGAGGCAACACTCCATTCACTTCACACAGTGAACTGAAGTGTTGTAACAGACTGCTTCTCTTTCAGAGAAACGCATGTGAGTTTCTTCCTAATGCTTGCAAGTAGCTTAAGGCACTTTCAAAGGAAAGTGATTTTCTCTGAAAGGACAGCATTTAGAAAGTGAGGCAACACTCCATTCACTTCACCCAGTGAACTGAAGTGTTGGAACAGACTGCTTCTCTTTCAGAGAAACGCGTGTGAGTTTCTTTTTAATGCTTGCAAGTAGCTTAAGGCACTTTCAAAGGAAAGTGATATTCTCTGAAAGGACAGCATTTAGAAAGTGAAGCAACACTCCATTCACTTCGCACAGTGAATTGAAGTGTTGGAACAGACTGCTTCTCTTTCAGAGAAACACATGTGAGTTTTTTCCTAATGCTTGCAAGTAGCTTAAGGCACTTTCAAAGGAAAGTGATTTTCTCTGAAAGGACAGCATTTAGAAAGTGAAGCAACACTCCATTCACTTCGCACAGAGAATTGAAGTGTTGGAACAGATTGCTTCTCTTTCAGAGAAATGCATGTGAGTTTCTGTTGAATGCTTGTAAGTAGCTTAAGGCACATTCAAAGGAAAGGGATTTGCTCTGAAAGAACAGCATTTAGAAAGTGAAGCAACACTATATTCACTTCGCACAGTGAATTGAAGTGTTGGAACAGACTGCTTCTCTTTCAGAGAAACCAATGTGAGTTTTTTGTGAATGCTTGAAAGTAGTTTTGGGCACTTTCAATGGAAAGTGATTTTCTCTGAAAGGACAGCATTTAGAAAGTGAGGCAACACTCCATTCACTTCGCACAGTGAATTGAAGTGTTGGAACAGACTGCTTCTCTTTCAGAGAAACGCATGAGAGTTTCTTCCTAATGCTTGCAAGTAGCTTAAGGCACTTTCAAAGGAAAGTGATTTTCTCTGAAAGGACAGCATTTAGAAAGTGAAGCAACACTCCATTCACTTCGCACAGAGAATTGAAGTGTTGGAACAGATTGCTTCTCTTTCAGGGAAATGCATGTGAGTTTCTGTTGAATGCTTGTAAGTAGCTTAAGGCACTTTCAAAGGAAAGTGATTTTCTCTGAAAGGACAGTATTTAGAAAGTGAAGCAACACTCCGTTCACTTCACACATTGAATTGAAGTGTTGGAACAGACTGCTTCTCTTTCAGAGAAACGCATGTGAGTTTCTGGTGAATGCTTGTAAGTAGCTTAAGGCACTTTCAAAGGAAAGTGATTTTCTCTGAAAGGACAGCATTTAGAAAGTGAGGCCACGCTCCATTCACTTCACACAGTGAATTGAAGTGTTGGAACAGACTGCTTCTCTTTCAGAGAACGCATGTGAGTTTCTTCCTAATGCTTGCAAGTAGCTTAAGGCACTTTCAAATTAAAGTGATTTTCTCTGGAAGGACAGCATTTAGAAAGTGAAGCAACACTCCATTCACTTCGCACAGTGAATTGAAGTGTTCGAACAGACTGCTTCTCTTTCAGAGAAACGCATGTGAGTTTCTGTTGAATGCTTGTAAGTAGCTTAAGGCACTTTCAAAGGAAAGTGATTTTCTCTGAAAGGACAGCATTTAGAAAGTGAAGCAACACTCCATTCACTTCGCACAGTGAATTGAAGTGTTGGAACAGACTGCTTCTCTTTCAGAGAAACACATGTGAGTTTCTTGTGAATGCTTGCAAGTTGCTTAAGGCACTTTCAAAGGAAAGTGATTTTCTCTGAAAGGACAGCATTTACAAACTGAAGCAACACTCCATTCACTTCGCACAGTGAATTGAAGTGTTGGAACAGACTGCTTCTCTTTCAGAGAAACGCATGTGAGTTTCTGGTGAATGCTTGTAAGTAGCTTAAGGCACTTTCAAAGGAAAGTGATTTTCTCTGAAAGGACAGTATTTAGAAAGTGAAGCAACACTCCATTCACTTCACACATTGAATTGAAGTGTTGGAACAGACTGCTTCTCTTTCAGAGAAACGCATGTGAGTTTCTGGTGAATGCTTGTAAGTAGCTTAAGGCACTTTCAAAGGAAAGTGATTTTCTCTGAAAGGACAGCATTTAGAAAGTGAGGCCACGCTCCATTCACTTCACACAGTGAATTGAAGTGTTGGAACAGACTGCTTCTCTTTCAGAGAAACGCATGTGATTTTCTTCCTAATGCTTGCAAGTAGCTTAAGGCACTTTCAAATTAAAGTGATTTTCTCTGAAAGGACAGCATTTAGAAAGTGAAGCAACACTCCATTCACTTCGCACAGTGAATTGAAGTGTTGGAACAGACTGCTTCTCTTTCAGAGAAATGCATGTGAGTTTCTGTTGAATGCTTGTAAGTAGCTTAAGGCACTTTCAAAGGAAAGTGATTTTCTCTGAAAGGACAGCATTTAGAAAGTGAAGCAACACTCCATTCACTTCGCACAGTGAATTGAAGTGTTGGAACAGACTGCTTCTCTTTCAGAGAAACGCATGTGAGTTTCTTGTGAATGCTTGCAAGTTGCTTAAGGCACTTTCAAAGGAAAGTGATTTTCTCTGAAAGGACAGCATTTACAAACTGAAGCAACACTCCATTCACTTCGCACAGTGAATTGAAGTGTTGGAACAGACTGCTTCTCTTTAAGAGAAACGCATGTGTGTTTTTTGTGAATGCTTGAAAGTAGTTTAAGGCACTTTCAAAGGAAAGTGATTTTCTCTGAAAGGACAGCATTTAGAAAGTGAAGCAACACTCCATTCACTTCGCACAGTGAATTGAAGTGTTGGAACAGACTGCTTCTCTTGCAGAGAAACACATGTGAGTTTCTGGTGAATGCTTGTAAGTTGCTTAAGGCTCTTTCAAAGGAAAGTGATTTTCTCTGAAAGGACAGCATTTAGAAAGTGAAGCAACACTCCATTCACTTCGCACAGTGAATAGAAGTGTTGGAACAGACTGCTTCTCTTTCATTGAAACGCATTAGTGTTTCTTGTGAATGCTTGCAAGTTGCTTAAGGCACTTTCAAAGGAAAGTGATTTTCTCTGAAAGGACAGCATTTAAAAACTGAAGCAACACTCCATTCAATTCGCACAGTGAATTGAAGTGTTGGAACAGACTGCTTCTCTTTAAGAGAAACGCATGTGTGTTTTTTGTGAATGCTTGAAAGTAGTATAAGGCACTTTCAAAGGAAAGTGATTTTCTCTGAAAGGACAGCATTTAGAAAGTGAAGCAACACTCCATTCACTTCGCACAGTGAATTGAAGTGTTGGAACAGACTGCTTCTTTTTCAGAGAAACACATGTGAGTTTCTGGTGAATGCTTGTAAGTTGCTTAAGGCTCTTTCAAAGGAAAGTGATTTTCTCTGAAAGGACAGCATTTAGAAAGTGAAGCAACACTCCATCCACTTCGCACAGAGAATTGAAGTGCTGGAACAGATTGCTTCACTTTCAGAGAAATGCATGTGTGCTTCTTTTGAATGCTTGTAAGTAGCTTAAGGCACTTTCAAAGGAAAGTGATTTTCTCTGAAAGGACAGCATTTAGAAAGTGAAGCAACACTCCATTCACTTCGCACATTGAATTGAAGTGTTGGAACAGACTGCTTCTCTTTCAGAGAAACGCATGTGAGTTTCTGTTGAATGCTTGTAAGTAGCTTAAGGCACTTTCAAAGGAAAGTGATTTTCTCTGAAAGGACAGCATTTAGAAAGTGAGGCAACACTCCATTCACTTCACACAGTGAATTGAAGTGTTGGAACAGACTGCTTCTCTTTCAGAGAAACACATGTGAGTTTCTTCCTAATGCTTGCAATTAGCTTTAGGCACTTTCAAAGGAAAGTGATTTTTTCTGAAAGGACAGCATTTAGAAAGTGAAGCAACACTCCATTCACTTCGCAGAGTGAATTGAAGTATTGGAACAGACTGCTTCTCTTTCAGAGAAACGCATGTGAGTTTCTGGTGAATGCTTGTAAGTTGCTTAAGGCACTTTCAAAGGAAAGTGATTTTCTCTGAAAGGACAGCATTTAGAAAGTGAAGCAACACTCCATTCACTTCGCAGAGTGAATTGAAGTATTGGAACAGACTGCTTTTCTTTCAGAGAAACGCATGTGAGTTTCTTGTGAATGCTTACAAGTTGCTAAAGGCACTTTCAAAGGAAAGTGATTTTCTCTGAAAGGACAGCATTTACAAACTGAAGCAACACTCCATTCACTTCGCACAGTGAATTGAAGTGTTGGAACAGACTGCTTCTCTTTAAGAGATACGCATGTGAGTTTTTTGTGACTGCTTGAAAGTAGTTTAAGGCACTTTCAAAGGAAAGTGATTTTCTCTGAAAGGACAGCATTTAGAAAGTGAGGCAACACTCCATTCACTTCGCACAGTGAATTGAAGTGTTGGAACAGACTGCTTCTCTTTCAGAGAAACGCATGTGAGTTTCTGGTGAATGCTTGTAAGTAGCTTAAGGCACTTTCAAAGGAAAGTGATTTTCTCTGAAAGGACAGCATTTAGAAAGTGAAGCAACACTCCATTCTCTTCACACATTGAATTGAAGTGTTGGAACAGACGGCTTCTCTTTCAGAGAAACGCATGTGAGTTTCTGTTGAATGCTTGTAAGTAGCTTAAGGCACTTTCAAAGGAAAGTGATTTTCTCTGAAAGGACAGTATTTAGAAAGTGAGGCAACACTCCATTCACTTCACACAGTGAATTGAAGTGTTGGAACAGACTGCTTCTCTTTAAGAGAAACGCATGTGAGTTTCTTCCTAATGCTTGCAAGTAGCTTAAGGCACTTTCAAAGGAAAGTGATTTTCTCTGAAAGGACAGCATTTAGAAAGTGAAGCAACACTCCATTCACTTCGCACAGAGAATTGAAGTGTTGGAACAGATTGCTTCTCTTTCAGAGAAATGCATGTGAGTTTCTGTTGAATGCTTGTAAGTAGCTTAAGGCACATTCAAAGGAAAGGGATTTTCTCTGAAAGGACAGCATTTAGAAAGTGAAGCAACACTATATTCACTTCGCACAGGGAATTGAAGTGTTGGAACAGACTGCTTCTCTTTCAGAGAAACCAATGTGAGTTTTTTGTGAATCCTTGAAAGTAGTTTTGGGCACTTTCAATGGAAAGTGATTTTCTCTGAAAGGACAGCATTTAGAAAGTGAGGCAACACTCCATTCACTTCGCACAGTGAATTGAAGTGTTGGAACAGACTGCTTCTCTTTCAGAGAAACGCATGAGAGTTTCTTCCTAATGCTTGCAAGTAGCTTAAGGCACTGTCAAAGGAAAGTGATTTTCTCTGAAAGGACAGCATTTAGAAAGTGAAGCAACACTCCATTCACTTCGCACATTGAATTGAAGTGTTGGAACAGACTGCTTCTCTTTCAGAGAAACGCATGTGAGTTTCTGTTGAATGCTTGTAAGTAGCTTAAGGCACTTTTAAAGGAAAGTGATTTTCTCTGAAAGGACAGCATTTAGAAAGTTAGGCAACACTCCATTCACTTCACACAGTGAATTGAAGTGTTGGAACAGACTGCTTCTCTTTCAGAGAAACACATGTGAGTTTCTTCCTTATGCTTGCAATTAGCTTTAGGCACTTTCAAAGGAAAGTGATTTTTTCTGAAAGGACAGCATTTAGAAAGTGAAGCAACACTCCATTCACTTCGCAGAGTGAATTGAAGTATTGGAACAGACTGCTTCTCTTTCAGAGAAACGCATGTGAGTTTCTGGTGAATGCTTGTAAGTAGCTTAAGGCACTTTCAAAGGAAAGTGATTTTCTCTGAAAGGACAGCATTTAGAAAGTGAAGCAACACTCCATTCACTTCGCAGAGTGAATTGAAGTATTGGAACAGACTGCTTTTCTTTCAGAGAAACGCATGTGAGTTTCTGGTGAATGCTTGTAAGTAGCTTAAGGCACTTTCAAAGGAAAGTGATTTTCTCTGAAAGGACAGCATTTAGAAAGTGAAGCAACACTCCATTCACTTCGCACAGTGAATTGAAGTGTTGGACCAGACTGCTTCTCTTTCAGAGAAACGCATGTGAGTTTCTTGTGAATGCTTACAAGTTGCTAAAGGCACTTTCAAAGGAAAGTGATTTTCTCTGAAAGGACAGCATTTACAAACTGAAGCAACACTCCATTCACTTCGCACAGTGAATTGAAGTGTTGGAACAGACTGCTTCTCTTTAAGAGATACGCATGTGAGTTTTTTGTGACTGCTTGAAAGTAGTTTAAGGCACTTTCAAAGGAAAGTGATTTTCTCTGAAAGGACAGCATTTAGAAAGTGAGGCAACACTCCATTCACTTCGCACAGTGAATTGAAGTGTTGGAACAGACTGCTTCTCTTTCAGAGAAACGCATGTGAGTTTCTGGTGAATGCTTGTAAGTAGCTTAAGGCACTTTCAAAGGAAAGTGATTTTCTCTGAAAGGACAGCATTTAGAAAGTGAAGCAACACTCCATTCTCTTCACACATTGAATTGAAGTGTTGGAACAGATGGCTTCTCTTTCAGAGAAACGCATGTGAGTTTCTGTTGAATGCTTGTAAGTAGCATAAGGCACTTTCAAAGGAAAGTGATTTTCTCTGAAAGGACAGCATTTAGAAAGTGAGGCAACACTCCATTCACTTCACACAGTGAACTGAAGTGTTGGAACAGACTGCTTCTCTTTAAGAGAAACGCATGTGAGTTTCTTCCTAATGCTTGCAAGTAGCTTAAGGCACTTTCAAAGGAAAGTGATTTTCTCTGAAAGGACAGCATTTAGAAAGTGAAGCAACACTCCATTCACTTCGCACAGAGAATTGAAGTGTTGGAACAGATTGCTTCTCTTTCAGAGAAATGCATGTGAGTTTCTGTTGAATGCTTGTAAGTAGCTTAAGGCACATTCAAAGGAAAGGGATTTTCTCTGAAAGGACAGCATTTAGAAAGTGAAGCAACACTATATTCACTTCGCACAGGGAATTGAAGAGTTGGAACAGACTGCTTCTCTTTCAGAGAAACCAATGTGAGTTTTTTGTGAATCCTTGAAAGTAGTTTTGGGCACTTTCAATGGAAAGTGATTTTCTCTGAAAGGACAGCATTTAGAAAGTGAGGCAACACTCCATTCACTTCGCACAGTGAATTGAAGTGTTGGAACAGACTGCTTCTCTTTCAGAGAAACGCATGAGAGTTTCTTCCTAATGCTTGCAAGTAGCTTAAGGCACTTTCAAAGGAAAGTGATTTTCTCTGAAAGGACAGCATTTAGAAAGTGAAGCAACACTCCATTCACTTCGCACATTGAATTGAAGTGTTGGAACAGACTGCTTCTCTTTCAGAGAAACGCATGTGAGTTTCTGTTGAATGCTTGTAAGTAGCTTAAGGCACTTTCAAAGGAAAGTGATTTTCTCTGAAAGGACAGCATTTAGAAAGTTAGGCAACACTCCATTCACTTCACACAGTGAATTGAAGTGTTGGAACAGACTGCTTCTCTTTCAGAGAAACACATGTGAGTTTCTTCCTTATGCTTGCAATTAGCTTTAGGCACTTTCAAAGGAAAGTGATTTTTTCTGAAAGGACAGCATTTAGAAAGTGAAGCAACACTCCATTCACTTCGCAGAGTGAATTGAAGTATTGGAACAGACTGCTTCTCTTTCAGAGAAACGCATGTGAGTTTCTGGTGAATGCTTGTAAGTAGCTTAAGGCACTTTCAAAGGAAAGTGATTTTCTCTGAAAGGACAGCATTTAGAAAGTGAAGCAACACTCCATTCACTTCGCAGAATGAATTGAAGTATTGGAACAGACTGCTTTTCTTTCAGAGAAACGCATGTGAGTTTCTGGTGAATGCTTGTAAGTAGCTTAAGGCACTTTCAAAGGAAAGTGATTGTCTCTGAAAGGACAGCATTTAGAAAGTGAAGCAACACTCCATTCACTTCGCACAGTGAATTGAAGTGTTGGACCAGACTGCTTCTCTTTCAGAGAAACGCATGTGAGTTTCTTGTGAATGCTTGCAAGTTGCTTAAGGCACTTTCAAAGGAAAGTGATTTTCTCTGAAAGGACAGCATTTACAAACTGAAGCAACACTCCATTCACTTCGCACAGTGAATTGAAGTGTTGGAACAGACTGCTTCTCTTTAAGAGATACGCATGTGAGTTTTTTGTGACTGCTTGAAAGTAGTTTAAGGCACTTTCAAAGGAAAGTGATTTTCTCTGAAAGGACAGCATTTAGAAAGTGAAGCAACACTCCATTCACTTCGCACAGTGAATTGAAGTGTTGGAACAGACTGCTTATCTTTCAGAGAAACGAATGTGAGTTTCTGGTGAATGCTTGTAAGTAGCTTAAGGCACTTTCAAAGGAAAGTGATTTTCTCTGAAAGGACAGCATTTAGAAAGTGAAGCAACACTCCATTCTCTTCACACATTGAATTGAAGTGTTGGAACAGACGGCTTCTCTTTCAGAGAAACGCATGTGAGTTTCTGTTGAATGCTTGTAAGTAGCTTAAGGCACTTTCAAAGGAAAGTGATTTTCTCTGAAAGGACAGCATTTAGAAAGTGAGGCAACACTCCATTCACTTCACACAGTGAACTGAAGTGTTGGAACAGACTGCTTCTCTTTCAGAGAAACGCATGTGAGTTTCTTCCTAATGCTTGCAAGTAGCTTAAGGCACTTTCAAAGGAAAGTGAATTTCTCTGAAATGACAGCATTTAGAAAGTGAAGCAACACTCCATTCACTTCGCACAGAGAATTGAAGTGTTGGAACAGATTGCTTCTCTTTCAGAGAAATGCATGTGAGTTTCTGTTGAATGCTTGTAAGTAGCTTAAGGCACATTCAAAGGAAAGGGATTTTCTCTGAAAGGACAGCATTTAGAAAGTGAAGCAACACTATATTCACTTCGCACAGTGAATTGAAGTGTTGGAACAGACTGCTTCTCTTTCAGAGAAACCAATGTGAGTTTTTTGTGAATGCTTGCAAGTAGCTTAAGGCACTTTCAATGGAAAGTGATTTTCTCTGAAAGGACAGCATTTAGAAAGTGAGGCAACACTCCATTCACTTCGCACAGTGAATTGAAGTGTTGGAACAGACTGCTTCTCTTTCAGAGAAACGCATGAGAGTTTCTTCCTAATGCTTGCAAGTAGCTTAAGGCACTTTCAAAGGAAAGTGATTTTCTCTGAAAGGACAGCATTTAGAAAGTGAAGCAACACTCCATTCACTTCGCAGAGTGAATTGAAGTATTGGAACAGACTGCTTCTCTTTCAGAGAAACGCATGTGAGTTTCTGGTGAATGCTTGTAAGTAGCTTAAGGCACTTTCAAAGGAAAGTGATTTTCTCTGAAAGGACAGCATTTAGAAAGTGAAGCAACACTCCATTCACTTCGCAGAATGAATTGAAGTATTGGAACAGACTGCTTTTCTTTCAGAGAAACGCATGTGAGTTTCTGGTGAATGCTTGTAAGTAGCTTAAGGCACTTTCAAAGGAAAGTGATTTTCTCTGAAAGGACAGCATTTAGAAAGTGAAGCAACACTCCATTCACTTCGCACAGTGAATTGAAGTGTTGGACCAGACTACTTCTCTTTCAGAGAAACGCATGTGAGTTTCTTGTGAATGCTTACAAGTTGCTTAAGGCACTTTCAAAGGAAAGTGATTTTCTCTGAAAGGACAGCATTTACAAACTGAAGCAACACTCCATTCACTTCGCACAGTGAATTGAAGTGTTGGAACAGACTGCTTCTCTTTAAGAGATACGCATGTGAGTTTTTTGTGACTGCTTGAAAGTAGTTTAAGGCACTTTCAAAGGAAAGTGATTTTCTCTGAAAGGACAGCATTTAGAAAGTGAAGCAACACTCCATTCACTTCGCACAGTGAATTGAAGTGTTGGAACAGACTGCTTCACTTTCAGAGAAACGCATGTGAGTTTCTGGTGAATGCTTGTAAGTAGCTTAAGGCACTTTCAAAGGAAAGTGATTTTCTCTGAAAGGACAGCATTTAGAAAGTGAAGCAACACTCCATTCTCTTCACACATTGAATTGAAGTGTTGGAACAGACGGCTTCTCTTTCAGAGAAACGCATGTAAGTTTCTGTTGAATGCTTGTAAGTAGCTTAAGGCACTTTCAAAGGAAAGTGATTTTCTCTGAAAGGACAGCATTTAGAAAGTGAGGCAACACTCCATTCACTTCACACAGTGAACTGAAGTGTTGGAACAGACTGCTTCTCTTTCAGAGAAACGCATGTGAGTTTCTTCCTAATGCTTGCAAGTAGCTTAAGGCACTTTCAAAGGAAAGTGATTTTCTCTGAAAGGACAGCATTTAGAAAGTGAAGCAACACTCCATTCACTTCGCACAGAGAATTGAAGTGTTGGAACAGATTGCTTCTCTTTCAGAGAAATGCATGTGAGTTTCTGTTGAATGCTTGTAAGTAGCTTAAGGCACATTCAAAGGAAAGGGATTTTCTCTGAAAGGACAGCATTTAGAAAGTGAAGCAACACTATATTCACTTCGCACAGTGAATTGAAGTGTTGGAACAGACTGCTTCTCTTTCAGAGAAACCAATGTGAGTTTTTTGTGAATGCTTGAAAGTAGTTTTGGGCGCTTTCAATGGAAAGTGATTTTCTCTGAAAGGACAGCATTTAGAAAGTGAGGCAACACTCCATTCACTTCGCACCGTGAATTGAAGTGTTGGAACAGACTGCTTCTCTTTCAGAGAAACGCATGAGAGTTTCTTCCTAATGCTTGCAAGTAGCTTAAGGCACTTTCAAAGGAAAGTGATTTTCTCTGAAAGGACAGCATTTAGAAAGTGAAGCAACACTCCATTCACTTCGCACAGTGAATAGAAGTGTTGGAACAGATTGCTTCTCTTTCAGAGAAACGCATGTGAGTTTCTGTTGAATGCTTGTAAGTAGCTTAAGGCACTTTCAAATGAAAGTGATTTTCTCTGAAAGGACAGTATTTAGAAAGTGAAGCAACACTCCATTCACTTCACACATTGAATTGAAGTGTTGGAACAGACTGCTTCTCTTTCAGAGAAACGCATGTGAGTTTCTGGTGAATGCTTGTAAGTAGCTTAAGGCACTTTCAAAGGAAAGTGATTTTCTCTGAAAGGACAGCATTTAGAAAGTGAGGCCACGCTCCATTCACTTCACACAGTGAATTGAAGTGTTGGAACAGACTGCTTCTCTTTCAGAGAAACGCATTAGTGTTTCTTCCTAATGCTTGCAAGTAGCTTAAGGCACTTTCAAAGGAAAGTGATATTCTCTGAAAGGACAGCATTTAGAAAGTGAAGCAACACTCCATTCACTTCGCACAGTGAATTGAAGTGTTGGAACAGACTGCTTCTCTTTCAGAGAAACGCATGTGAGTTTCTGGTGAATGCTTGTAAGTAGCTTTAGGCACTTTCAAAGGAAAGTGATTTTCTCTGAAAGGACAGCATTTAGAAAGTGAAGCAACACTCCATTCACTTCGCACAGAGAATTGAAGTGTTGGAACAGATTGCTTCTCTTTCAGAGAAATGCATGTGAGTTTCTGTTGAATGCTTGTAAGTAGCTTAAGGCACATTCAAAGGAAAGGGATTTTCTCTGAAAGGACAGCATTTAGAAAGTGAAGCAACACTATATTCACTTCGCACAGTGAATTGAAGTGTTGGAACAGACTGCTTCTCTTTCAGAGAAACCAATGTGAGTTTTTTGTGAATGCTTGAAAGTAGTTTTGGGCACTTTCAATGGAAAGTGATTTTCTCTGAAAGGACAGCATTTAGAAAGTGAGGCAACAGTCCATTCACTTCGCACAGTGAATTGAAGTGTTGGAACAGACTGCTTCTCTTTCAGAGAAACGCATGTGAGTTTCTTCCTAATGCTTGCAAGTAGCTTAAGGCACTTTCAAAGGAAAGTGATTTTCTCTGAAAGGACAGCATTTAGAAAGTGAGGCAACACTCCATTCACTTCACACAGTGAATTGAAGTGTTGGAAGAGACTGCTTCTCTTTCAGAGAAACGCATGTGAGTTTCTTCCTAATGCTTGCAAGTAGCTTAAGGCACTTTCAAAGGAAAGTGATTTTCTCTGAAAGGACAGCATTTAGAAAGTGAAGCAACACTCCATTCACTTCGCAGAGTGAATTGAAGTATTGGAACAGACTGCTTCTCTTTCAGAGAAACGCATGTGAGTTTCTTCCTAATGCTTGCAAGTAGCTTAAGGCACTTTCAAAGGAACGTGATTTTCTCTGAAAGGACAGCATTTAGAAAGTGAAGCAACACTCCATTCACTTCGCAGAGTGAATTGAAGTATTGGAACAGACTGCTTCTCTTTCAGAGAAACGCATGTGAGTTTCTGGTGAATGCTTGTAAGTAGCTTAAGGCACTTTCAAAGGAAAGTGATTTTCTCTGAAAGGACAGCATTTAGAAAGTGAAGCAACACTCCATTCACTTCGCACAGTGAATTGAAGTGTTAGAACAGACTGCTTCTCTTTCAGAGAAATGCATGTGAGTTTCTGTTGAATGCTTGTAAGTAGCTTAAGGCACTTTCAAAGGAAAGTGATTTTCTCTGAAAGGACAGCATTTAGAAAGTGAGGCACCACTCCTTTCACTTCGCACAGAGAATTGAAGTGTTGGAACAGACTGCTTCTCTTTCAGAGAAACGCATGTGAGTTTCTTTTTAATGCTTGCAAGTAGCTTAAGGCACTTTCAAAGGAAAGTGATATTCTCTGAAAGGACAGCATTTAGAATGTGAAGCAACACTATATTCACTTCGCACACTGAATTGAAGTGTTGGAACAGACTGGTTCTCTTTCAGAGAAACGCATGTGAGTTTTTTGTGAATGCTTGAAAGT
This sequence comes from Myodes glareolus, assembly GCF_982192425.1. Lineage (NCBI taxonomy): Eukaryota > Metazoa > Chordata > Mammalia > Rodentia > Cricetidae > Myodes > Myodes glareolus. Next base: position 323,871 of record NW_028263264.1, read on the forward strand.
AGTTTTGGGCACTTTCAATGGAAAGTGATTTTCTCTGAAAAGACAGCATATAGAAAGTGAGGGTACACTCCATTCACTTCGCACAGTGAATTGAAGTGTTGGAACAGACTGCTTCTCTTTCAGAGCAACACATGTGAGTTTCTTCCTAATGCTTGCAAGTAGCTTAAGGCACTTTCAAAGGAAAGTGATTTTCTCTGAAAGGAGAGCATTTAGAAAGTGAAGCAACACTCCATTCACTTCGCACAGTGAATTGAAGTGTTGGAACAGACTGCTTCTCTTTCAGAGAAACGCATGTGAGTTTCTGGTGAATGCTTGTAAGTAGCTTAAGGCACTTTCAAAGGAAAGTGATTTTCTCTGAAAGGACAGCATTTAGAAAGTGAGGCAACACTCCATTCACTTCACACAGTGAACTGAAGTGTTGGAACAGACTGCTTCTCTTTCAGAGAAACGCATGTGAGTTTCTTTTTAATGCTTGCAAGTAGCTTAAGGCACTTTCAAAGGAAAGTGATATTCTCTGAAAGGACAGCATTTAGAAAGTGAAGCAACACTCCATTCACTTCGCACAGTGAATTGAAGTGTTGGAACAGACTGCTTCTCTTTCAGAGAAACGCATGTGAGTTTCTTCCTAATGCTTGCAAGTAGCTTAAGGCACTTTCAAAGGAAAGTGATTTTCTCTGAAAGAACAGCATTTAGAAAGTGAAGCAACACTCCATTCACTTCGCACAGAGAATTGAAGTGTTGGAACAGATTGCTTCTCTTTCAGAGAAATGCATGTGAGTTTCTGTTGAATGCTTGTAAGTAGCTTAAGCCACATTCAAAGGAAAGGGATTTTCTCTGAAAGGACAGAATTTAGAACGTAAAGCAACACTATATTCACTTTGCACAGTGAATTGAAGTGTTGGAACAGACTGCTTCTCTTTCAGAGAAACCAATGTGAGTTTTTTGTGAATGCTTGAAAGTAGTTTTGGGCACTTTCAATGGAAAGTGATTTTCTCTGAAAGGACAGCATTTAGAAAGTGAGGCAACACTCCATTCACTTCGCACAGTGAATTGAAGTGTTGGAACAGACTGCTTCTCTTTCAGAGAAACGCATGTGAGTTTCTTCCTAATGCTTGCAAGTAGCTTAAGGCACTTTCAAAGGAAAGTGATTTTCTCTGAAAGGACAGCATTTAGAAAGTGAAGCAACACTCCATTCACTTCGCACAGTGAATTGAAGTGTTGGAACAGACTGCTTCACTTTCATACAAACGCATTAGTGTTTCCTGTGAATGCTTGCAAGTAGATTAAGGCACTTTCAAAGGAAAGTGATTTTCTCTGAAATGACAGCATTTAGAAAGTGAAGCAACACTCCATTCACTTTGCACAGAGAATTGAAGTGTTGGAACAGATTGCTTCTCTTTCAGAGAAATGCATGTGAGTTTCTGCTGAATGCTTGTAAGTAGCTTAAGGCACTTTCAAAGGAAAGTGATTTTCTCTGAAAGGACAGTATTTAGAAAGTGAAGCAACACTCCATTCACTTCACACATTGAATTGAAGTGTTGGAACAGACTGCTTCTCTTTCAGAGAAACGCATGTGAGTTTCTGTTGAATGCTTGTAAGTAGCTTAAGGCACTTTCAAAGGAAAGTGATTTTCTCTGAAAGGACAGCATTTTGAAAGTGAGGCCACGCTCCATTCACTTCACACAGTGAATTGAAGTGTTGGAACGGACTGCTTCTCTTTCAGAGAAACGCATGTGAGTTTCTTCCTAATGCTTGCAAGTAGCTTAAGGCACTTTCAAAGGAAAGTGATTTTCTCTGAAAGGACAGCATTTAGAAAGTGAAGCAACACTCCATTCACTTCGCAGAGTGAATTGAAGTATTGGAACAGACTGCTTCTCTTTCAGAGAAACGCATGTGAGTTTCTGGTGAATGCTTGTAAGTAGCTTAAGGCACTTTCAAAGGAAAGTGATTTTCTCTGAAAGGACAGCATTTAGAAAGTGAAGCAACACTCCATTCACTTCGCACAGTGAATTGAAGTGTTGGAACAGACTGCTTCTCTTTCAGAGAAACGCATGTGAGTTTCTTGCGAATGCTTGCAAGTTGCTTAAGGCACTTTCAAAGGAAAGTGATTTTCTCTGAAAGGACAGCATTTACAAACTGAAGCAACACTCCATTCACTTCGCACAGTGAATTGAAGTGTTGGAACAGACTGCTTCTCTTTAAGAGAAACGCATGTGAGTTTTTTGTGAATGCTTGAAAGTAGTTTAAGGCACTTTCAAAGGAAAGTGATTTTCTCTGAAAGGACAGCATTTAGAAAGTGAAGCAACACTCCATTCACTTCGCACAGTGAATTGAAGTGTTGGAACGGATTGCTTCTCTTTCAGAGAAACGCATGTGAGTTTCTGGTGAATGCTTGTAAGTAGCTTAAGGCTCTTTCAAAGGAAAGTGATTTTCTCTGAAAGGACAGCATTTAGAAAGTGAAGCAACACTCCATTCACTTCGCACAGTGAATTGAAGTGTTGGAACAGACTGCTTCTCTTTCATAGAAACGCATTAGTGTTTTTTGTGAATGCTTGCAAGTAGTTTAAGGCACTTTCAAAGGAAAGTGATTTTCTCTGAAAGGACAGCATTTAGAAAGTGAAGCAATACTCCATTCACTTCGCACATTGAATTGAAGTGTTGGAACAGACTGCTTCTCTTTCAGAGAAATGCATGTGAGTTTCTGTTGAATGCTTGTAAGTAGCTTAAGGCACTTTCAAAGGAAAGTGATTTTCTCTAAAAGGACAGCATTTAGAAAGTGAGGCAACACTCCATTCACTTCACACAGTGAATTGAAGTGTTGGAACAGACTGCTTCTCTTTCAGAGAAACGCATGTGAGTTTCTTCCTAATGCTTGCAAGTAGCTTTAGGCACTTTCAAAGGAAAGTGATTTTCTCTGAAAGCACAGGATTTAGAAAGTGAAGCAACACTCCATTCACTTCGCACAGTGAATTGAAGTGTTGGAACAGACTGCTTCTCTTTCAGAGAACCGCATGTGAGTTTCTGGTGAATGCTTGTAAGTAGCTTAAGGCACTTTCAAAGGAAAGTGATTTTCTCTGAAAGGACAGCATTTAGAAAGTGAAGCAACACTCCATTCACTTCGCACAGTGAATTGAAGTGTTGGAACACACTGCTTCTCTTTCAGAGAAACGCATGTGAGTTTCTGGTGAATGCTTGTAAGTAGCTTAAGGCACTTTCAAAGGAAAGTGATTTTCTCTGAAAGGACAGCATTTATAAAGTGAAGCAACACTCCATTCTCTTCACACATTGAATTGAAGTGTTGGAACAGACGGCTTCTCTTTCAGAGAAACGCATGTGAGTTTCTGTTGAATGCTTGTAAGTAGCTTAAGGCACTTTCAAAGGAAAGTGATTTTCTCTGAAAGGACAGCATTTAGAAAGTGAGGCAACACTCCATTCACTTCACACAGTGAACTGAAGTGTTGGAAAAGACTGCTTCTCCTTCAGAGAAACGCATGTGAGTTTCTTTTTAATGCTTGCAAGTAGCTTAAGGCACTTTCAAAGGAAAGTGATATTCTCTGAAAGGACAGCATTTAGAAAGTGAAGCAACACGCCATTCACTTCGCACAGTGAATTGAAGTGTTGGAACAGACTGCTTCTCTTTCAGAGAAACGCATGTGAGTTTCTTCCTAATGCTTGCAAGTAGCTTAAGGCACTTTCAAAGGAAAGTGATTTTCTCTGAAAGGACAGCATTTAGAAAGTGAAGCAACACTCCATTCACTTCGCACAGTGAATTGAAGTGTTGGAACAGACTGCTTCTCTTTCAGAGAAACGCATGTGAGTTTCTTGCGAATGCTTGCAAGTTGCTTAAGGCACTTTCAAAGGAAAGTGATTTTCTCTGAAAGGACAGCATTTACAAACTGAAGCAACACTCCATTCACTTCGCACAGTGAATTGAAGTGTTGGAACAGACTGCTTCTCTTTAAGAGAAACGCATGTGAGTTTTTTGTGAATGCTTGAAAGTAGTTTAAGGCATTTTCAAAGGAAAGTGATTTTCTCTGAAAGGACAGCATTTAGAAAGTGAAGCAACACTCCATTCACTTCGCACAGTGAATTGAAGTGTTGGAACGGATTGCTTCTCTTTCAGAGAAACGCATGTGAGTTTCTGGTGAATGCTTGTAAGTAGCTTAAGGCTCTTTCAAAGGAAAGTGATTTTCTCTGAAAGGACAGCATTTAGAAAGTGAAGCAACACTCCATTCACTTCGCACAGTGAATTGAAGTGTTGGAACAGACTGCTTCTCTTTCATAGAAACGCATTAGTGTTTTTTGTGAATGCTTGCAAGAAGCTTAAGGCACTTTCAAAGGAAAGTGATTTTCTCTGAAAGGACAGCATTTAGAAAGTGAAGCAATACTCCATTCACTTCGCACATTGAATTGAAGTGTTGGAACAGACTGCTTCTCTTTCAGAGAAATGCATGTGAGTTTCTGTTGAATGCTTGTAAGTAGCTTAAGGCACTTTCAAAGGAAAGTGATTTTCTCTAAAAGGACAGCATTTAGAAAGTGAGGCAACACTCCATTCACTTCACACAGTGAATTGAAGTGTTGGAACAGACTGCTTCTCTTTCAGAGAAACGCATGTGAGTTTCTTCCTAATGCTTGCAAGTAGCTTAAGGCACTTTCAAAGGAAAGTGATTTTCTCTGAAAGCACAGGATTTAGAAAGTGAAGCAACACTCCATTCACTTCGCACAGTGAATTGAAGTGTTGGAACAGACTGCTTCTCTTTCAGAGAACCGCATGTGAGTTTCTGGTGAATGCTTGTAAGTAGCTTAAGGCACTTTCAAAGGAAAGTGATTTTCTCTGAAAGGACAGCATTTAGAAAGTGAAGCAACACTCCATTCACTTCGCACAGTGAATTGAAGTGTTGGAACAGACTGCTTCTCTTTCAGAGAAACGCATGTGAGTTTCTGGTGAATGCTTGTAAGTAGCTTAAGGCACTTTCAAAGGAAAGTGATTTTCTCTGAAAGGACAGCATTTATAAAGTGAAGCAACACTCCATTCTCTTCACACATTGAATTGAAGTGTTGGAACAGACGGCTTCTCTTTCAGAGAAACGCATGTGAGTTTCTGTTGAATGCTTGTAAGTAGCTTAAGGCACTTTCAAAGGAAAGTGATTTTCTCTGAAAGGACAGCATTTAGAAAGTGAGGCAACACTCCATTCACTTCACACAGTGAACTGAAGTGTTGGAACAGACTGCTTCTCCTTCAGAGAAACGCATGTGAGTTTCTTTTTAATGCTTGCAAGTAGCTTAAGGCACTTTCAAAGGAAAGTGATATTCTCTGAAAGGACAGCATTTAGAAAGTGAAGCAACACGCCATTCACTTCGCACAGTGAATTGAAGTGTTGGAACAGACTGCTTCTCTTTCAGAGAAACGCATGTGAGTTTCTTCCTAATGCTTGCAAGTAGCTTAAGGCACTTTCAAAGGAAAGTGATTTTCTCTGAAAGGACAGCATTTAGAAAGTGAAGCAACACTCCATTCACTTCGCACAGAGAATTGAAGTGTTGGAACAGATTGCTTCTCTTTCAGAGAAATGCATGTGAGTTTCTGTTGAATGCTTGTAAGTAGCTTAAGCCACATTCAAAGGAAAGGGATTTTCTTTGAAAGGACAGAATTTAGAAAGTGAAGCAACACTATATTCACTTTGCACAGTGAATTGAAGTGTTGGAACAGACTGCTTCTCTTTCAGAGAAACCAATGTGAGTTTTTTGTGAATGCTTGAAAGTAGTTTTGGGCACTTTCAATGGAAAGTGATTTTCTCTGAAAGGACAGCATTTAGAAAGTGAAGCAACACTCCATTCACTTCGCACAGAGAATTGAAGTGTTGGAACAGACTGCTTCTCTTTCATACAAACGCATTAGTGTTTCTTGTGAATGCTTGCAAGTAGATTAAGGCACTTTCAAAGGAAAGTGATTTTCTCTGAAATGACAGCATTTAGAAAGTGAAGCAACACTCCATTCACTTCGCACAGAGAATTGAAGTGTTGGAACAGATTGCTTCTCTTTCAGAGAAATGCATGTGAGTTTCTGTTGAATGCTTGTAAGTAGCTTAAGGCACTTTCAAAGGAAAGTGATTTTCTCTGAAAAGACAGTATTTAGAAAGTGAAGCAACACTCCATTCACTTCACACATTGAATTGAAGTGTTGGAACAGACTGCTTCTCTTTCAGAGAAACGCATGTGAGTTTCTGTTGAATGCTTGTAAGTAGCTTAAGGCACTTTCAAAGGAAAGTGATTTTCTCTGAAAGGATAGCATTTTGAAAGTGAGGCCACGCTCCATTCACTTCACACAGTGAATTGAAGTGTTGGAACGGACTGCTTCTCTTTCAGAGAAACGCATGTGAGTTTCTTCCTAATGCTTGCAAGTAGCTTAAGGCACTTTCAAAGGAAAGTGATTTTCTCTGAAAGGACAGCATTTAGAAAGTGAAGCAACACTCCATTCACTTCGTACAGTGAATTGAAGTGTTGGAACAGACTTCTTCTCTTTCAGAGAAATGCATGTGAGTTTCTGTTGAATGCTTGTAAGTAGCTTAAGGCACTTTCAAAGGAAAGTGATTTTCTCTGAAAGGACAGCATTTTGAAAGTGAAGCAACACTCCATTCACTTCGCACAGTGAATTGAAGTGTTGGAACACACTGCTTCTCTTTCAGAGAAACGCATGTGAGTTTCTGGTGAATGCTTGTAAGTAGCTTAAGGCACTTTCAAAGGAAAGTGATTTTCTCTGAAAGGACAGCATTTAGAAAGTGAAGCAACACTCCATTCACTTCGCACAGTGAATTGAAGTGTTGGAACAGACTGCTTCTCTTTCATAGAAACGCATTAGTGTTTCTTGTGAATGCTTGTAAGTTGCTTAAGGCACTTTCAAAGGAAAGTGATTTTCTCTGAAAGGACAGCATTTACAAACTGAAGCAACACTCCATTCACTTCGCACAGTGAATTGAAGTGTTGGAACAGACTGCTTCTCTTTAAGAGAAACGCATGTGAGTTTTTTGTGAATGCTTGAAAGTAGTTTAAGGCACTTTCAAAGGAAAGTGATTTTCTCTGAAAGGACAGCATTTAGAAAGTGAAGCAACACTCCATTCAATTCGCACAGTGAATTGAAGTGTTGGAACGGACTGCTTCTCTTTCAGAGAAACGCATGTGAGTTTCTGGTGAATGCTTTTAAGTAACTTAAGGCTCTTTCAAAGAAAGTGATTTTCTCTGAAAGGACAGCATTTAGAAAGTGAGGCAACACTCCATTCACTTCACATGTGAATTGAAGTGTTGGACCAGACTGCTTCTCTTTCAGAGAAACGCATGTGAGTTTCTTCCTAATGCTTACAAGTAGCTTAAGGCACTTTCAAAGGAAAGTGATTTTCTCTGAAAGGACAGGATTTAGAAAGTGAAGCAACACTCCATTCACTTCGAACAGTGAATTGAAGTGTTGGAACAGACTGCTTCTCTTTCAGAGAAACGCATGTGAGTTTTTTGTGAATGCTTGAAAGTAGTTTTGGGCACTTTCAATGGAAAGTGATTTTCTCTGAAAGGACAGCATTTAGAAAGTGAGGGAACACTCCATTCACTTCGCACAGTGAATTGAAGTGTTGGAACAGACTGCTTCTCTTTCAGAGCAACGCATGTGAGTTTCTTCCTAATGCTTGCAAGTAGCTTAAGGCACTTTCAAAGGAAAGTGATTTTCTCTGAAAGGACAGCATTTAGAAAGTGTAGCAACACTCCATTCACTTCGCACAGTGAATTGAAGTGTTGGAACAGACTGCTTCTCTTTCATACAAACGCATTAGTGTTTCTTGTGAATGCTTGCAAGTAGCTTAAAGCACTTTCAAAGGAAAGTGATTTTCTCTGAAAGGACAGCATTTAGAAAGTGAAGCAACACTCCATTCATTTCGCACAGAGAATTGAAGTGTTGGAACAGATTGCTTCTCTTTCAGAGAAATGCATGTGAGTTTCTGTTGAATGCTTGTAAGTAGCTTAAGGCACTTTCAAAGGAAAGTGATTTTCTCTGAAAGGACAGTATTTAGAAAGTGAAGCAACACTCCTTTCACTTCACACATTGAATTGAAGTGTTGGAACAGACTGCTTCTCTTTCAGAGAAACGCATGTGAGTTTCTGTTGAATGCTTGTAAGTATCTTAAGGCACTTTCAAAGGAAAGTGATTTTCTCTGAAAGGACAGCATTTAGAAAGTGAGGCAACACTCCATTCACTTCACACAGTGAATTGAAGTGTTGGAACGGACTGCTTCTCTTTCAGAGAAACGCATGTGAGTTTCTTCCTAATGCTTGCAAGTAGCTTAAGGCACTTTCAATGGAAAGTGATTTTCTCTGAAAGGACAGCATTTAGAAAGTGCAGCAACACTCCATTCACTTCGCAGAGTGAATTGAAGTATTGGAACAGACTGCATCTCTTTCAGAGAAACGCATGTGAGTTTCTTCCTAATGCTTGCAAGTAGCTTAAGGCACTTTCAAAGGAAAGTGATTTTCTCTGAAAGGACAGCATTTAGAAAGTGAAGCAACACTCCATTCACTTCGCAGAGTGAATTGAAGTATTGGAACAGACTGCTTCTCTTTCAGAGAAACGCATGTGAGTTTCTGGTGAATGCTTGTAAGTAGCTTAAGGCACTTTCAAAGGAAAGTGATTTTCTCTGAAAGGACAGCATTTAGAAAGTGAAGCAACACTCCATTCACTTCGCACAGTGAATTGAAGTGTTGGAACAGACTGCTTCTCTTTCAGAGAAACGCATGTGAGTTTCTTGTGAATGCTTGCAAGTTGCTTAAGGCACTTTCAAAGGAAAGTGATTTTCTCTGAAAGGACAGCATTTACAAACTGAAGCAACACTCCATTCACTTCGCACAGTGAATTGAAGTGTTGGAACAGACTGCTTCTCTTTAAGAGAAACGCATGTGAGTTTTTTGTGAATGCTTGAAAGTAGTTTAAGGCACTTTCAAAGGAAAGTGATTTTCTCTGAAAGGACAGCATTTAGAAAGTGAAGCAACACTCCATTCACTTCGCACAGTGAATTGAAGTGTTAGAACAGACTGCTTCTCTTTCAGAAAAATGCATGTGAGTTTCTGTTGAATGCTTGTAAGTAGCTTAAGGCACTTTCAAAGGAAAGTGATTTTCTCTGAAAGGACAGCATTTAGAAAGTGAAGCAACACTCCATTCACTTCGCACAGAGAATTGAAGTGTTGGAACAGATTGCTTCTCTTTCAGAGAAATGCATGTGAGTTTCTGTTGAATCCTTGTAAGTAGCTTAAGGCACATTCAAAGGAAAGTGATTTTCTCTGAAAGGACAGCATTTAGAAAGTGAAGCAACACTATATTCACTTCGCACACTGAATTGAAGTGTTGGAACAGACTGCTTCTCTTTCAGAGAAACGCATGTGACTTTTTTGTGAATGCCTGAAAGTAGTTTTGGGCACTTTCAATGGAAAGTGATTTTCTCTGAAAAGACAGCATTTAGAAAGTGAGGGTACACTCCATTCACTTCGCACAGTGAATTGAAGTGTTGGAACAGACTGCTTCTCTTTCAGAGCAACGCATGTGAGTTTCTTCCTAATGCTTGCAAGTAGCTTAAAGCACTTTCAAAGGAAAGTGATTTTCTCTGAAAGGACAGCATTTAGAAAGTGAAGCAACACTCCATTCACTTCGCACATTGAATTGAAGTGTTGGAACAGACTGCTTCTCTTTCAGAGAAACGCATGTGAGTTTCTGTTGAATGCTTGTAAGTAGCTTAAGGCACTTTCAAAGGAAAGTGATTTTCTCTGAAAGGACAGCATTTAGAATGTGAAGCAACACTCCATTCACTTCGCACAGTGAATTGAAGTGTTGGAACAGACTGCTTCTCTTTCAGAGAAACGCATGTGAGTTTCTGGTGAATGCTTGTAAGTAGCTTAAGGCACTTTCAAAGGAAAGTGATTTTCTCTGAAAGGACAGCATTTATAAAGTGAAGCAACACTCCATTCTCTTCACACATTGAATTGAAGTGTTGGAACAGACGGCTTCTCTTTCAGAGAAACGCATGTGAGTTTCTGTTGAATGCTTGTAAGTAGCTTAAGGCACTTTCAAAGGAAAGTGATTTTCTCTGAAAGGACAGCATTTAGGAAGAGAAGGCAACACTCCATTCACTTCACACAGTGAACTGAAGTGTTGGAACAGACTGCTTCTCTTTCAGAGAAACGCATGTGAGTTTCTGTTGAATGCTTGTAAGTAGCTTAAGGCACTTTCAAAGGAAAGTGATTTTCTCTGAAAGGACAGCATTTAGAAAGTGAAGCAACACTCCATTCACTTCGCACAGTGAATTGAAGTGTTGGAACAGACTGCTTCTCTTTCATACAAACGCATTAGTGTTTCTTGTGAATGCTTGCAAGTAGCTTAAAGCACTTTCAAAGGAAAGTGATTTTCTCTGAAAGGACAGCATTTAGAAAGTGAAGCAACACTCCATTCATTTCGTACAGAGAATTGAAGTGTTGGAACAGATTGCTTCTCTTTCAGAGAAATGCATGTGAGTTTCTGTTGAATGCTTGTAAGTAGCTTAAGGCACTTTCAAAGGAAAGTGATTTTCTCTGAAAGGACAGTATTTAGAAAGTGAAGCAACACTCCTTTCACTTCACACATTGAATTGAAGTGTTGGAACAGACTGCTTCTCTTTCAGAGAAACGCATGTGAGTTTCTGTTGAATGCTTGTAAGTAGCTTAAGGCACTTTCAAAGGAAAGTGATTTTCTCTGAAAGGACAGCATTTAGAAAGTGAGGCAACACTCCATTCACTTCACACAGTGAATTGAAGTGTTGGAACGGACTGCTTCTCTTTCAGAGAAACGCATGTGAGTTTCTTCCTAATGCTTGCAAGTAGCTTAAGGCACTTTCAAAGGAAAGTGATTTTCTCTGAAAGGACAGCATTTAGAAAGTGCAGCAACACTCCATTCACTTCGCAGAGTGAATTGAAGTATTGGAACAGACTGCATCTCTTTCAGAGAAACGCATGTGAGTTTCTTCCTAATGCTTGCAAGTAGCTTAAGGCACTTTCAAAGGAAAGTGATTTTCTCTGAAAGGACAGCATTTAGAAAGTGAAGCAACACTCCATTCACTTCGCAGAGTGAATTGAAGTATTGGAACAGACTGCTTCTCTTTCAGAGAAACGCATGTGAGTTTCTGGTGAATGCTTGTAAGTAGCTTAAGGCACTTTCAAAGGAAAGTGATTTTCTCTGAAAGGACAGCATTTAGAAAGTGAAGCAACACTCCATTCACTTCGCACAGTGAATTGAAGTGTTGGAACAGACTGCTTCTCTTTCAGAGAAACGCATGTGAGTTTCTTGTGAATGCTTGCAAGTTGCTTAAGGCACTTTCAAAGGAAAGTGATTTTCTCTGAAAGGACAGCATTTACAAACTGAAGCAACACTCCATTCACTTCGCACAGTGAATTGAAGTGTTGGAACAGACTGCTTCTCTTTAAGAGAAACGCATGTGAGTTTTTTGTGAATGCTTGAAAGTAGTTTAAGGCACTTTCAAAGGAAAGTGATTTTCTCTGAAAGGACAGCATTTAGAAAGTGAAGCAACACTCCATTCACTTCGCACAGTGAATTGAAGTGTTAGAACAGACTGCTTCTCTTTCAGAGAAATGCATGTGAGTTTCTGTTGAATGCTTGTAAGTAGCTTAAGGCACTTTCAAAGGAAAGTGATTTTCTCTGAAAGGACAGCATTTAGAAAGTGAAGCAACACTCCATTCACTTCGCACAGAGAATTGAAGTGTTGGAACAGATTGCTTCTCTTTCAGAGAAATGCATGTGAGTTTCTGTTGAATCCTTGTAAGTAGCTTAAGGCACATTCAAAGGAAAGGGATTTTCTCTGAAAGGACAGCATTTAGAAAGTGAAGCAACACTATATTCACTTCGCACACTGAATTGAAGTGTTGGAACAGACTGCTTCTCTTTCAGAGAAACGCATGTGACTTTTTTGTGAATGCCTGAAAGTAGTTTTGGGCACTTTCAATGGAAAGTGATTTTCTCTGAAAAGACAGCATTTAGAAAGTGAGGGTACACTCCATTCACTTCGCACAGTGAATTGAAGTGTTGGAACAGACTGCTTCTCTTTCAGAGCAACGCATGTGAGTTTCTTCCTAATGCTTGCAAGTCGCTTAAGGCACTTTCAAAGGAAAGTGATTTTCTCTGAAAGGACAGCATTTAGAAAGTGAAGCAACACTCCATTCACTTCGCACAGTGAATTGAAGTGTTGGAACAGACTGCTTCTCTTTCAGAGAAACGCATGTGAGTTTCTGGTGAATGCTTGTAAGTAGCTTAAGGCACTTTCAAAGGAAAGTGATTTTCTCTGAAAGGACAGCATTTATAAAGTGAAGCAACACTCCATTCTCTTCACACATTGAATTGAAGTGTTGGAACAGACGGCTTCTCTTTCAGAGAAACGCATGTGAGTTTCTGTTGAATGCTTGTAAGTAGCTTAAGGAACTTTCAAAGGAAAGTGATTTTCTCTGAAAGGACAGCATTTAGAAAGTGAGGCAACACTCCATTCACTTCACACAGTGAACTGAAGTGTTGGAACGGACTGCTTCTCTTTCAGAGAAACGCATGTGAGTTTCTTTTTAATGCTTGCAAGTAGCTTAAGGCACTTTCAAAGGAAAGTGATATTCTCTGAAAGGACAGCATTTAGAAAGTGAAGCAACACTCCATTCACTTCGCACAGTGAATTGAAGTGTTGGAACAGACTGCTTCTCTTTCAGAGAAACGCATGTGAGTTTCTTCCTAATGCTTGCAAGTAGCTTAAGGCACTTTCAAAGGAAAGTGATTTTCTCTGAAAGGACAGCATTTAGAAAGTGAAGCAACACTCCATTCACTTCGCACAGAGAATTGAAGTGTTGGAACAGATTGCTTCTCTTTCAGAGAAATGCATGTGAGTTTCTGTTGAATGCTTGTAAGTAGCTTAAGCCACATTCAAAGGAAAGTGATTTTCTCTGAAAGGACAGCATTTAGAAAGTGAAGCAAGACTATATTCACTTTGCACAGTGAATTGAAGTGTTGGAACAGACTGCTTCTCTTTCAGAGAAACCAATGTGAGTTTTTTGTGAATGCTTGAAAGTAGTTTTGGGCACTTTCAATGGAAAGTGATTTTCTCTGAAAGGACAGCATTTATAAAGTGAGGCAACACTCCATTCACTTCGCACAGTGAATTGAAGTGTTGGAACAGACGGCTTCTCTTTCAGAGAAACGCATGTGAGTTTCTTCCTAATGCTTGCAAGTAGCTTAAGGCACTTTCAAAGGAAAGTGATTTTCTCTGAAAGGACAGCATTTAGAAAGTGAAGCAACACTCCATTCACTTCGCACAGTGAATTGAAGTGTTGGAACAGACTGCTTCTCTTTCATACAAACGCATTAGTGTTTCTTGTGAATGCTTGCAAGTAGATTAAGGCACTTTCAAAGGAAAGTGATTTTCTCTGAAATGACAGCATTTAGAAAGTGAAGCAACACTCCATTCACTTCGCACAGAGAATTGAAGTGTTGGAACAGATTGCTTCTCTTTCAGAGAAATGCATGTGAGTTTCTGTTGAATGCTTGTAAGTAGCTTAAGGCACTTTCAAAGGAAAGTGATTTTCTCTTAAAGGACAGTATTTAGAAAGTGAAGCAACACTCCATTAACTTCACACATTGAATTGAAGTGTTGGAACAGACTGCTTCTCTTTCAGAGAAACGCATGTGAGTTTCTGTTGAATGCTTGTAAGTAGCTTAAGGCACTTTCAAAGGAAAGTGATTTTCTCTGAAAGGACAGCATTTTGAAAGTGAGGCCACGCTCCATTCACTTCACACAGTGAATTGAAGTGTTGGAACGGACTGCTTCTCTTTCAGAGAAACGCATGTGAGTTTCTTCCTAATGCTTGCAAGTAGCTTAAGGCACTTTCAAAGGAAAGTGATTTTCTCTGAAAGAACAGCATTTAGAAAGTGAAGCAACACTCCATTCACTTCGCACAGTGAATTGAAGTGTTGGAACAGACTGCTTCTCTTTCAGAGAAATGCATGTGAGTTTCTGTTGAATGCTTGTAAGTAGCTTAAGGCACTTTCAAAGGAAAGTGATTTTCTCTGAAAGGACAGCATTTTGAAAGTGAAGCAACACTCCATTCACTTCGCACAGTGAATTGAAGTGTTGGAACAGACTGCTTCTCTTTCATACAAACGCATTAGTGTTTCTTGTGAATGCTTGCAAGTAGCTTAAGGCACTTTCAAAGGAAAGTGATTTTCTCTGAAAGGACAGCATTTAGAAAGTGAAGCAACACTCCATTCATTTCGCACAGAGAATTGAAGTGTTGGAACAGATTGCTTCTCTTTCAGAGAAATGCATGTGAGTTTCTGTTGAATGCTTGTAAGTAGCTTAAGGCACTTTCAAAGGAAAGTGATTTTCTCTGAAAGGACAGTATTTAGAAAGTGAAGCAACACTCCTTTCACTTCACACATTGAATTGAAGTGTTGGAACAGACTGCTTCTCTTTCAGAGAAATGCATGTGAGTTTCTGTTGAATGCTTGTAAGTAGCTTAAGGCACTTTCAAACGAAAGTGATTTTCTCTGAAAGGACAGCATTTAGAAAGTGAGGCCACGCTCCATTCACTTCACACAGTGAATTGAAGTGTTGGAACGGACTGCTTCTCTTTCAGAGAAACGCATGTGAGTTTCTTCCTAATGCTTGCAAGTAGCTTAAGGCACTTTCAAAGGAAAGTGATTTTCTCTGAAAGGACAGTATTTAGAAAGTGAAGCAACACTCCATTCACTTCGCAGAGTGAATTGAAGTATTGGAACAGACTGCTTCTCTTTCAGAGAAACGCATGTGAGTTTCTTCCTAATGCTTGCAAGTAGCTTAAGGCACTTTCAAAGGAAAGTGATTTTCTCTGAAAGGACAGCATTTAGAAAGTGAAGCAACACTCCATTCACTTCGCAGAGTGAATTGAAGTATTGGAACAGACTGCTTCTCTTTCAGAGAAACGCATGTGAGTTTCTGGTGAATGCTTGTAAGTAGCTTAAGGCACTTTCAAAGGAAAGTGATTTTCTCTGAAAGGACAGCATTTAGAAAGTGAAGCAACACTCCATTCACTTCGCACAGTGAATTGAAGTGTTGGAACAGACTGCTTCTCTTTCAGAGAAACGCATGTGAGTTTCTTGTGAATTCTTGCAAGTTGCTTAAGGCACTTTCAAAGGAAAGTGATTTTCTCTGAAAGGACAGCATTTACAAACTGAAGCAACACTCCATTCACTTCGCACAGTGAATTGAAGTGTTGGAACAGACTGCTTCTCTTTAAGAGAAACGCATGTGAGTTTTTTGTGAATGCTTGAAAGTAGTTTAAGGCACTTTCAAAGGAAAGTGATTTTCTCTGAAAGGACAGCATTTAGAAAGTGAAGCAACACTCCATTCACTTCGCACAGTGAATTGAAGTGTTAGAACAGACTGCTTCTCTTTCAGAGAAATGCATGTGAGTTTCTGTTGAATGCTTGTAAGTAGCTTAAGGCACTTTCAAAGGAAAGTGATTTTCTCTGAAAGGACAGCATTTAGAAAGTGAAGCAACACTCCATTCACTTCGCACAGAGAATTGAAGTGTTGGAACAGATTGCTTCTCTTTCAGAGAAATGCATGTGAGTTTCTGTTGAATGCTTGTAAGTAGCTTAAGGCACATTCAAAGGAAAGGGATTTTCTCTGAAAGGACAGCATTTAGAAAGTGAAGCAACACTATATTCACTTCGCACACTGAATTGAAGTGTTGGAACAGACTGCTTCTCTTTCAGAGAAACGCATGTGACTTTTTTGTGAATGCTTTAAAGTAGTTTTGGGCACTTTCAATGGAAAGTGATTTTCTCTGAAAAGACAGCATTTAGAAAGTGAGGGTACACTCCATTCACTTCGCACAGTGAATTGAAGTGTTGGAACAGACTGCTTCTCTTTCAGAGCAACGCATGTGAGTTTCTTCCTAATGCTTGCAAGTAGCTTAAGGCACTTTCAAAGGAAAGTGATTTTCTCTGAAAGGACAGCATTTAGAAAGTGAAGCAACACTCCATTCACTTCGCACAGTGAATTGAAGTGTTGGAACAGACTGCTTCTCTTTCAGAGAAACGCATGTGAGTTTCTGGTGAATGCTTGTAAGTAGCTTAAGGCACTTTCAAAGGAAAGTGATTTTCTCTGAAAGGACAGCATTTATAAAGTGAAGCAACACTCCATTCTCTTCACACATTGAATTGAAGTGTTGGAACAGACGGCTTCTCTTTCAGAGAAACGCATGTGAGTTTCTGTTGAATGCTTGTAAGTAGCTTAAGGCACTTTCAAAGGAAAGTGATTTTCTCTGAAAGGACAGCATTTAGAAAGTGAGGCAACACTCCATTCACTTCACACAGTGAACTGAAGTGTTGGAACAGACTGCTTCTCTTTCAGAGAAACGCATGTGAGTTTCTTTTTAATGCTTGCAAGTAGCTTAAGGCACTTTCAAAGGAAAGTGATTTTCTCTGAAAGGACAGCATTTAGAAAGTGAAGCAACACTCCATTCACTTCGCACAGTGAATTGAAGTGTTGGAACAGACTGCTTCTCTTTCAGAGAAACGCATGTGAGTTTCTTCCTAATGCTTGCAAGTAGCTTAAGGCACTTTCAAAGGAAAGTGATTTTCTCTGAAAGGACAGCATTTAGAAAGTGAAGCAACACTCCATTCACTTCGCACAGAGAATTGAAGTGTTGGAACAGATTGCTTCTCTTTCAGAGAAATGCATGTGAGTTTCTGTTGAATGCTTGTAAGTAGCTTAAGCCACATTCAAAGGAAAGTGATTTTCTCTGAAAGGACAGCATTTAGAAAGTGAAGCAACACTATATTCACTTTGCACAGTGAATTGAAGTGTTGGAACAGACTGCTTCTCTTTCAGAGAAACCAATGTGAGTTTTTTGTGAATGCTTGAAAGTTGTTTTGGGCACTTTCAATGGAAAGTGATTTTCTCTGAAAGGACAGCATTTAGAAAGTGAGGCAACACTCCATTCACTTCGCACAGTGAATTGAAGTGTTGGAACAGACTGCTTCTCTTTCAGAGAAACGCGTGTGAGTTTCTTCCTAATGCTTGCAATTAGCTTAAGGCACTTTCAAAGGAAAGTGATTTTCTCTGAAAGGACAGCATTTAGAAAGTGAAGCAACACTCCATTCACTTCGCACAGTGAATTGAAGTGTTGGAACAGACTGCTTCTCTTTCATACAAACGCATTAGTGTTTCTTGTGAATGCTTGCAAGTAGATTAAGGCACTTTCAAAGGAAAGTGATTTTCTCTGAAATGACAGCATTTAGAAAGTGAAGCAACACTCCATTCACTTCGCACAGTGAATTGAAGTGTTGGAACAGACTGCTTCTCTTTCAGAGAAACGCATGTGAGTTTCTTCCTAATGCTTGCAAGTAGCTTAAGGCACTTTCAAAGGAAAGTGATTTTCTCTGAAAGGACAGCATTTAGAAAGTGAAGCAACACTCCATTCACTTCGCACAGAGAATTGAAGTGTTGGAACAGATTGCTTCTCTTTCAGAGAAATGCATGTGAGTTTCTGTTGAATGCTTGTAAGTAGCTTAAGCCACATTCAAAGGAAAGTGATTTTCTCTGAAAGGACAGCATTTAGAAAGTGAAGCAACACTATATTCACTTTGCACAGTGAATTGAAGTGTTGGAACAGACTGCTTCTCTTTCAGAGAAACCAATGTGAGTTTTTTGTGAATGCTTGAAAGTTGTTTTGGGCACTTTCAATGGAAAGTGATTTTCTCTGAAAGGACAGCATTTAGAAAGTGAGGCAACACTCCATTCACTTCGCACAGTGAATTGAAGTGTTGGAACAGACTGCTTCTCTTTCAGAGAAACGCATGTGAGTTTCTTCCTAATGCTTGCAATTAGCTTAAGGCACTTTCAAAGGAAAGTGATTTTCTCTGAAAGGACAGCATTTAGAAAGTGAAGCAACACTCCATTCACTTCGCACAGTGAATTGAAGTGTTGGAACAGACTGCTTCTCTTTCATACAAACGCATTAGTGTTTCTTGTGAATGCTTGCAAGTAGATTAAGGCACTTTCAAAGGAAAGTGATTTTCTCTGAAATGACAGCATTTAGAAAGTGAAGCAACACTCCATTCACTTCGCACAGTGAATTGAAGTGTTGGAACAGACTGCTTCTCTTTCATACAAACGCATTAGTGTTTCTTGTGAATGCTTGCAAGTAGATTAAGGCACTTTCAAAGGAAAGTGATTTTCTCTGAAATGACAGCATTTAGAAAGTGAAGCAACACTCCATTCACTTCGCACAGAGAATTGAAGTGTTGGAACAGATTGCTTCTCTTTCAGAGAAATGCATGTGAGTTTCTGTTGAATGCTTGTAAGTAGCTTAAGGCACTTTCAAAGGAAAGTGATTTTCTCTGAAAGGACAGTATTTAGAAAGTGAAGCAACACTCCATTCACTTCACACATTGAATTTAAGTGTTGGAACAGACTGCTTCTCTTTCAGAGAAACGCATGTGAGTTTCTGTTGAATGCTTGTAAGTAGCTTAAGGCACTTTCAAAGGAAAGTGATTTTCTCTGAAAGGACAGCATTTTGAAAGTGAGGCCACGCTCCATTCACTTCACACAGTGAATTGAAGTGTTGGAACGGACTGCTTCTCTTTCAGAGAAACGCATGTGAGTTTCTTCCTAATGCTTGCAAGTAGCTTAAGGCACTTTCAAAGGAAAGTGATTTTCTCTGAAAGGACAGCATTTAGAAAGTGAAGCAACACTCCATTCACTTCGCACAGTGATGAAGTGTTGGAACAGACTGCTTCTCTTTCAGAGAAATGCATGTGAGTTTCTGTTGAATGCTTGTAAGTAGCTTAAGGCACTTTCAAAGGAAAGTGATTTTCTCTGAAAGGACAGCATTTTGAAAGTGAAGCAACACTCCATTCACTTCGCAGAGTGAATTGAAGTATTGGAACACACTGCTTCTCTTTCAGAGAAACGCATGTGAGTTTCTGGTGAATGCTTGTAAGTAGCTTAAGGCACTTTCAAAGGAAAGTGATTTTCTCTGAAAGGACAGCATTTAGAAAGTGAAGCAACACTCCATTCACTTCGCACAGTGAATTGAAGTGTTGGAACAGACTGCTACTCTTTCAGAGAAACGCATGTGAGTTTCTTGTGAATGCTTGCAAGTTGCTTAAGGCACTTTCAAAGGAAAGTGATTTTCTCTGAAAGGACAGCATTTACAAACTGAAGCAACACTCCATTCACTTCGCACAGTGAATTGAAGTGTTGGAACAGACTGCTTCTCTTTAAGAGAAACGCATGTGAGCTTTTGTGAATGCTTGAAAGTAGTTTAAGGCACTTTCAAAGGAAAGTGATTTTCTCTGATAGGACAGCATTTAGAAAGTGAAGCAACACTCCATTCACTTCGCACAGTGAATTGAAGTGTTGGAACGGACTGCTTCTCTTTCAGAGAAACGCATGTGACTTTCTGGTGAATGCTTGTAAGTAGCTTAAGGCTCTTTCAAAGGAAAGTGATTTTCTCTGAAAGGACAGCATTTAGAAAGTGAAGCAACACTCCATTCACTTCGCACAGTGAATTGAAGTGTTGGAACAGACTGCTTCTCTTTCATAGAAACGCATTAGTGTTTTTTGTGAATGCTTGCAAGTAGCTTAAGGAACTTTCAAAGGAAAGTGATTTTCTCTGAAAGGACAGCATTTAGAAAGTGAAGCAATACTCCATTCACTTCGCACATTGAATTGAAGTGTTGGAACAGACTGCTTCTCTTTCAGAGAAACGCATGTGAGTTTCTGTTGAATGCTTGTAAGTAGCTTAAGGCAATTTCAAAGGAAAGTGATTTTCTCTGAAAGGACAGCATTTAGAAAGTGAGGCCACGCTCCATTCACTTCACACAGTGAATTGAAGTGTTGGAACAGACTGCTTCTCTTTCAGAGAAACGCATGTGAGTTTCTTCCTAATGCTTGCAAGTAGCTTAAGGCACTTTCAAAGGAAAGTGATTTTCTCTGAAAGGACAGCATTTAGAAAGTGAAGCAACACTCCATTCACTTCGCACAGAGAATTGAAGTGTTGGAACAGATTGCTTCTCTTTCAGAGAAATGCATGTGAGTTTCTGTTGAATGCTTGTAAGTAGCTTAAGCCACATTCAAAGGAAAGTGATTTTCTCTGAAAGGACAGCATTTAGAAAGTGAAGCAACACTATATTCACTTTGCACAGTGAATTGAAGTGTTGGAACAGACTGCTTCTCTTTCAGAGAAACCAATGTGAGTTTTTTGTGAATGCTTGAAAGTAGTTTTGGGCACTTTCAATGGAAAGTGATTTTCTCTGAAAGGACAGCATTTAGAAAGTGAGGCAACACTCCATTCACTTCGCACAGTGAATTGAAGTGTTGGAACAGACTGCTTCTCTTTCAGAGAAACGCATGTGAGTTTCTTCCTAATGCTTGCAAGTAGCTTAAGGCACTTTCAAAGGAAAGTGATTTTCTCTGAAAGGACAGCATTTAGAAAGTGAAGCAACACTCCATTCACTTCGCACAGTGAATTGAAGTGTTGGAACAGACTGCTTCTCTTTCATACAAACGCATTAGTGTTTCTTGTGAATGCTTGCAAGTAGATTAAGGCACTTTCAAAGGAAAGTGATTTTCTCTGAAATGACAGCATTTAGAAAGTGAAGCAACACTCCATTCACTTCGCACAGAGAATTGAAGTGTTGGAACAGACTGCTTCTCTTTCAGAGAAATGCATGTGAGTTTCTGTTGAATGCTTGTAAGTAGCTTAAGGCACTTTCAAAGGAAAGTGATTTTCTCTGAAAGGACAGTATTTAGAAAGTGAAGCAACATTCCATTCACTTCACACATTGAATTGAAGTGTTGGAACAGACTGCTTCTCTTTCAGAGAAACGCATGTGAGTTTCTGTTGAATGCTTGTAAGTAGCTTAAGGCACTTTCAAAGGAAAGTGATTTTCTCTGAAAGGACAGCATTTTGAAAGTGAGGCCACGCTCCATTCACTTCACACAGTGAATTGAAGTGTTGGAACGGACTGCTTCTCTTTCAGAGAAACGCATGTGAGTTTCTTCCTAATGCTTGCAAGTAGCTTAAGGCACTTTCAAAATAAAGTGATTTTCTCTGAAAGGACAGCATTTAGAAAGTGAAGCAACACTCCATTCACTTCGCACAGTGAATTGAAGTGTTGGAACAGACTGCTTCTCTTTCAGAGAAACGCATGTGAGTTTCTGGTGAATGCTTGTAAGTAGCTTAAGGCACTTTCAAAGGAAAGTGATTTTCTCTGAAAGGACAGCATTTAGAAAGTGAAGCAACACTCCATTCACTTCGCACAGAGAATTGAAGTGTTGGAACAGATTGCTTCTCTTTCAGAGAAATGCATGTGAGTTTCTGTTGAATGCTTGTAAGTAGCTTAAGGCACATTCAAAGGAAAGGGATTTTCTCTGAAAGGACAGCATTTAGAAAGTGAAGCAACACTATATTCACTTCGCGCAGTGAATTGAAGTGTTGGAACAGACTGCTTCTCTTTCAGAGAAACCAATGTGAGTTTTTTGTGAATGCTTGAAAGTAGTTTTGGGTATTTTCAATGGAAAGTGATTTTCTCTGAAAGGACAGCATTGAGAAAGTGAGGCAACACTCCATTCACTTCGCACAGTGAATTGAAGTGTTGGAACAGACTGCTTCTCTTTCAGAGAAACGCATGTGAGTTTCTTCCTAATGCTTGCAAGTAGCTTAAGGCACTTTCAAAGGAAAGTGATTTTCTCTGAAAGGACAGCATTTAGAAAGTGAAGCAACACTCCATTCACTTCGCACAGAGAATTGAAGTGTTGGAACAGATTGCTTCTCTTTCAGAGAAATGCATGTGAGTTTCTGTTGAATGCTTGTAAGTAGCTTAAGCCACATTCAAAGGAAAGTGATTTTCTCTGAAAGGACAGCATTTAGAAAGTGAAGCAACACTATATTCACTTTGCACAGTGAATTGAAGTGTTGGAACAGACTGCTTCTCTTTCAGAGAAACCAATGTGAGTTTTTGTGAATGCTTGAAAGTAGTTTTGGGCACTTTCAATGGAAAGTGATTTTCTCTGAAAGGACAGCATTTAGAAAGTGAGGCAACACTCCATTCACTTCGCACAGTGAATTGAAGTGTTGGAACAGACTGCTTCTCTTTCAGAGAAACGCATGTGAGTTTCTTCCTAATGCTTGCAAGTAGCTTAAGGCACTTTCAAAGGAAAGTGATTTTCTCTGAAAGGACAGCATTTAGAAAGTGAAGCAACACTCCATTCACTTCGCACAGTGAATTGAAGTGTTGGAACAGACTGCTTCTCTTTCATACAAACGCATTAGTGTTTCTTGTGAATGCTTGCAAGTAGATTAAGGCACTTTCAAAGGAAAGTGATTTTCTCTGAAATGACAGCATTTAGAAAGTGAAGCAACACTCCATTCACTTCGCACAGAGAATTGAAGTGTTGGAACAGACTGCTTCCCTTTCAGAGAAATGCATGTGAGTTTCTGTTGAATGCTTGTAAGTAGCTTAAGGCACTTTCAAAGGAAAGTGATTTTCTCTGAAAGGACAGTATTTAGAAAGTGAAGCAACATTCCATTCACTTCACACATTGAATTGAAGTGTTGGAACAGACTGCTTCTCTTTCAGAGAAACGCATGTGAGTTTCTGTTGAATGCTTGTAAGTAGCTTAAGGCACTTTCAAAGGAAAGTGATTTTCTCTGAAAGGACAGCATTTTGAAAGTGAGGCCACGCTCCATTCACTTCACACAGTGAATTGAAGTGTTGGAACGGACTGCTTCTCTTTCAGAGAAACGCATGTGAGTTTCTTCCTAATGCTTGCAAGTAGCTTAAGGCACTTTCAAAGGAAAGTGATTTTCTCTGAAAGGACAGCATTTAGAAAGTGAAGCAACACTCCATTCACTTCGCACAGTGAATTGAAGTGTTGGAACAGACTGCTTCTCTTTCAGAGAAATGCATGTGAGTTTCTGTTGAATGCTTGTAAGTAGCTTAAGGCACTTTCAAAGGAAAGTGATTTTCTCTGAAAGGACAGCATTTTGAAAGTGAAGCAACACTCCATTCACTTCGCAGAGTGAATTGAAGTATTGGAACACACTGCTTCTCTTTCAGAGAAACGCATGTGAGTTTCTGGTGAATGCTTGTAAGTAGCTTAAGGCACTTTCAAAGGAAAGTGATTTTCTCTGAAAGGACAGCATTTAGAAAGTGAAGCAACACTCCATTCACTTCGCACAGTGAATTGAAGTGTTGGAACAGACTGCTTCTCTTTCAGAGAAACGCATGTGAGTTTCTTGTGAATGCTTGCAAGTTGCTTAAGGCACTTTCAAAGGAAAGTGATTTTCTCTGAAAGGACAGCATTTACAAACTGAAGCAACACTCCATTCACTTCGCACAGTGAATTGAAGTGTTGGAACAGACTGCTTCTCTTTAAGAGAAACGCATGTGAGTTTTTTGTGAATGCTTGAAAGTAGTTTAAGGCACTTTCAAAGGAAAGTGATTTTCTCTGAAAGGACAGCATTTAGAAAGTGAAGCAACACTCCATTCACTTCGCACAGTGAATTGAAGTGTTGGAACGGACTGCTTCTCTTTCAGAGAAACGCATGTGAGTTTCTGGTGAATGCTTGTAAGTAGCTTAAGGCTCTTTCAAAGGAAAGTGATTTTCTCTGAAAGGACAGCATTTAGAAAGTGAAGCAACACTCCATTCACTTCGCACAGTGAATTGAAGTGTTGGAACAGACTGCTTATCTTTCATAGAAACGCATTAGTGTTTTTTGTGAATGCTTGCAAGTAGCTTAAGGCACTTTCAAAGGAAAGTGATTTTCTCTGAAAGGACAGCATTTAGAAACTGAAGCAACACTCCATTCACTTCGCACATTGAATTGAAGTGTTGGAACAGACTGCTTCTCTTTCAGAGAAACGCATGTGAGTTTCTGTTGAATGCTTGTAAGTAGCTTAAGGCACTTTCAAAGGAAAGTGATTTTCTCTGAAAGGACAGCATTTAGAAAGTGAGGCAACACTCCATTCACTTCACACAGTGAATTGAAGTGTTGGAACAGACTGCTTCTCTTTCAGAGAAACGCATGTGAGTTTCTTCCTAATGCTTGCAAGGAGCTTAAGGCACTTTCAAAGGAAAGTGATTTTCTCTGAAAGGACAGGATTTAGAAAGTGAAGCAACACTCCATTCACTTTGCACAGTGAATTGAAGTGTTGGAACAGACTGCTTCTCTTTCAGAGAAACGCATGTGAGTTGCTGGTGAATGCTTGTAAGTAGCTTAAGGCACTTTCAAAGGAAAGTGATTTTCTCTGAAAGGACAGCATTTAGAAAGTGAAGCAACACTCCATTCACTTCGCAGAGAGAATTGAAGTGTTGGAACAGATTGCTTCTCTTTCAGAGAAATGCATGTGAGTTTCTTTTGAATGCTTGTAAGTAGCTTAAGGCACATTCAAAGGAAAGGGATTTTCTCTGAAAGGACAGCTTTTAGAAAGTGAAGCAACACTATATTCACTTCGCACACTGAATTGAAGTGTTGGAACAGACTGCTTCTCTTTCAGAGAAACGCATGTGAGTTTTTTGTGAATGCTTGAAAGTAGTTTTGGGCACTTTCAATGGAAAGTGATTTTCTCTGAAAGGACAGCATTTAGAAAGTGAGGGAACACTCCATTCACTTCGCACAGTGAATTGAAGTGTTGGAACAGACTGCTTCTCTTTCAGAGCAACGCATGTGAGTTTCTTCCTAATGCTTGCAAGTAGCTTAAGGCACTTTCAAAGGAAAGTGATTTTCTCTGAAAGGACAGCATTTAGAAAGTGAAGCAACACTCCATTCACTTCGCACAGTGAATTGAAGTGTTGGAACAGACTGCTTCTCTTTCAGAGAAACGCATGTGAGTTTCTGGTGAATGCTTGTAAGTAGCTTAAGGCACTTTCAAAGGAAAGTGATTTTCTCTGAAAGGACAGCATTTACAAAGTGAAGCAACACTCCATTCTCTTCACACATTGAATTGAAGTGTTGGATCAGACGGCTTCTCTTTCAGAGAAACGCATGTGAGTTTCTTTTTAATGCTTGCAAGTAGCTTAAGGCACTTTCAAAGGAAAGTGATTTTCTCTGAAAGGACAGCATTTAGAAAGTGAAGCAACACTCCATTCACTTCGCACAGTGAATTGAAGTGTTGGAACAGACTGCTTCTCTTTCAGAGAAACGCATGTGAGTTTCTTGTGAATGCTTGCAAGTTGCTTAAGGAACTTTCAAAGGAAAGTGATTTTCTCTGAAAGGACAGCATTTAGAAAGTGAAGCAACACTCCATTCACTTCGAACAGTGAATTGAAGTGTTGGAACAGACTGCTTCTCTTTAAGAGAAACGCATGTGAGTTTTTTGTGAATGCTTGAAAGTAGTTTAAGGCACTTTCAAAGGAAAGTGATTTTCTCTGAAAGGACAGCATTTAGAAAGTGAAGCAACACTCCATTCACTTCGCACAGAGAATTGAAGTGTTGGAACAGATTGCTTCTCTTTCAGAGAAATGCATGTGAGTTTCTGTTGAATGCTTGTAAGTAGCTTAAGGCACATTCAAAGGAAAGGGATTTTCTCTGAAAGGACAGCATTTAGAAAGTGAAGCAACACTATATTCACTTCGCACACTGAATGGAAGTGTTGGAACAGACTGCTTCTCTTTCAGAGAAACGCATGTGAGTTTTTTGTGAATGCTTGAAAGTAGTTTTGGGCACTTTAAATGGAAAGTGATTTTCTCTGAAAGGACAGCATTTAGAAAGTGAGGGAACACTCCATTCACTTCGCACAGTGAATTGAAGTGTTGGAACAGACTGCTTCTCTTTCAGAGCAACGCATGTGAGTTTCTTCCTAATGCTTGCAAGTAGCTTAAGGCACTTTCAAAGGAAAGTGATATTCTCTGAAAGGACAGCATTTAGAAAGTGAAGCAACACTCCATTCACTTCGCACAGTGAATTGAAGTGTTGGAACAGACTGCTTCTCTTTCAGAGAAACGCATGTGAGTTTCTGGTGAATGCTTGTAAGTAGCTTAAGGCACTTTCAAAGGAAAGTGATTTTCTCTGAAAGGACAGCATTTATAAAGTGAAGCAACACTCCATTCTCTTCACACATTGAATTGAAGTGTTGGAACAGACGGCTTCTCTTTCAGAGAAACGCATGTGAGTTTCTGTTGAATGCTTGTAAGTAGCTTAAGGCACTTTCAAATGAAAGTGATTTTCTCTGAAAGGACAGCATTTACAAAGTGAGGCAACACTCCATTCACTTCACACAGTGAACTGAAGTGTTGGAACAGACTGCGTCTCTTTCAGAGAAACGCATGTGAGTTTCTTTTTAATGCTTGCAAGTAGCTTAAGGCACTTTCAAAGGAAAGTGATATTCTCTGAAAGGACAGCATTTAGAAAGTGAAGCAACACTCCATTCACTTCGCACAGAGAATTGAAGTGTTGGAACAGATTGCTTCTCTTTCAGAGAAATGCATGTGAGTTTCTGTTGAATGCTTGTAAGTAGCTTAAGGCACATTCAAAGGAAAGGGATTTTCTCTGAAAGGACAGCATTTAGAAAGTGAAGCAACACTATATTCACTTCGCACAGTGAATTGAAGTGTTGGAACAGACTGCTTCTCTTTTAGAGAAACCAATGTGAGTTTTTTGTGAATGCTTGAAAGTAGTTTTGGGCACTTTCAATGGAAAGTGATTTTCTCTGAAAGGACAGCATTTAGAAAGTGAGGCAACACTCCATTCACTTCGCACAGTGAATTGAAGTGTTGGAACAGACTGCTTCTCTTTCAGAGAAACGCATGTGAGTTTCTTTCTAATGCTTGCAAGTAGCTTAAGGCACTTTCAAAGGAAAGTGATTTTCTCTGAAAGGACAGCATTTAGAAAGTGAAGCAACACTCCATTCACTTCGCACAGTGAATTGAAGTGTTGGAACAGACTGCTTCTCTTTCATACAAACGCATTAGTGTTTCTTGTGAATGCTTGCAAGTAGCTTAAGGCACTTTCAAAGGAAAGTGATTTTCACTGAAAGGACAGCATTTAGAAAGTGAAGCAACACTCCATTCACTTCGCACAGTGAATTGAAGTGTTGGAACAGACTGCTTCTCTTTCATACAAACGCATTAGTGTTTCTTGTGAATGCTTGCAAGTAGCTTAAGGCACTTTCAAAGGAAAGTGATTTTCTCTGAAAGGACAGCATTTAGAAAGTGAAGCAACACTCCATTCACTTCGCACAGAGAATTGAAGTGTTGGAACAGATCGCTTCTCTTTCAGAGAAATGCATGTGAGTTTCTGTTGAATGCTTGTAAGTAGCTTAAGGCACTTTCAAAGGAAAGTGATTTTCTCTGAAAGGACAGTATTTAGAAAGTGAAGCAACACTCCATTCACTTCACACATTGAATTGAAGTGTTGGAACAGACTGCTTATCTTTCAGAGAAACGCATGTGAGTTTCTGTTGAATGCTTGTAAGTAGCTTAAGGAACTTTCAAAGGAAAGTGATTTTCTCTGAAAGGACAGCATTTAGAAAGTGAGGCCACGCTCCATCACTTCACACAGTGAATTGAAGTGTTGGAACAGACTGCTTCTCTTTCAGAGAAACGCATGTGAGTTTCTGGTGAATGCTTGTAAGTAGCTTAAGGCTCTTTCAAAGGAAAGTGATTTTCTCTGAAAGGACAGCATTTAGAAAGTGAAGCAACACTCCATTCACTTCGCAGAGTGAATTGAAGTATTGGAACAGACTGCTTCTCTTTCAGAGAAACGCATGTGAGTTTCTGGTGAATGCTTGTAAGTAGCTTAAGGCACTTTCAAAGGAAAGTGATTTTCTCTGAAAGGACAGCATTTAGAAAGTGAAGCAACACTCCATTCACTTCGCACAGTGAATTGAAGTGTTGGAACAGACTGCTTCTCTTTCAGAGAAACGCATGTGAGTTTCTTGTGAATGCTTGCAAGTTGCTTAAGGCACTTTCAAAGGAAAGTGATTTTCTCTGAAAGGACAGCATTTAGAAAGTGAAGCAACACTCCATTCACTTCGAACAGTGAACTGAAGTGTTGGAACAGACTGCTTCTCTTTAAGAGAAACGCATGTGAGTTTTTTGTGAATGCTTGAAAGTAGTTTAAGGCACTTTCAAAGGAAAGTGATTTTCTCTGAAAGGACAGCATTTAGAAAGTGAAGCAACACTCCATTCACTTCGCACAGTGAATTGAAGTGTTGGAACAGACTGCTTCTCTTTCAGAGAAACCAATGTGAGTTTTTTGTGAATGCTTGAAAGTAGTTTTGGGCACTTTCAATGGAAAGTGATTTTCTCTGAAAGGACAGCATTTAGAAAGTGAAGCAACACTCCATTCACTTCGCACAGAGAATTGAAGTGTTGGAACAGATTGCTTCTCTTTCAGAGAAATGCATGTGAGTTTCTGTTGAATGCTTGTAAGTAGCTTAAGGCACATTCAAAGGAAAGGGATTTTCTCTGAAAGGACAGCATTTAGAAAGTGAAGCAACACTATATTCACTTCGCACACTGAATGGAAGTGTTGGAACAGACTGCTTCTCTTTCAGAGAAACGCATGTGAGTTTTTTGTGAATGCTTGAAAGTAGTTTTGGGCACTTTAAATGGAAAGTGATTTTCTCTGAAAGGACAGCATTTAGAAAGTGAGGGAACACTCCATTCACTTCGCACAGTGAATTGAAGTGTTGGAACGGACTGCTTCTCTTTCAGAGAAACGCATGTGAGTTTCTGGTGAATGCTTGTAAGTAGCTTAAGGCTCTTTCAAAGGAAAGTGATTTTCTCTGAAAGGACAGCATTTAGAAAGTGAAGCAACACTCCATTCACTTCGCACAGTGAATTGAAGTGTTGGAACAGACTGCTTCTCTTTCAGAGCAACTCATGTGAGTTTCTTCCTAATGCTTGCAAGTAGCTTAAGGCACTTTCAAAGGAAAGTGATTTTCTCTGAAAGGACAGCATTTAGAAAGTGAAGCAACACTCCATTCACTTCGCACAGTGAATTGAAGTGTTGGAACAGACTGCTTCTCTTTCAGAGAAACACATGTGAGTTTCTGGTGAATGCTTGTAAGTAGCTTAAGGCACTTTCAAAGGAAAGTGATTTTCTCTGAAAGGACAGCATTTATAAAGTGAAGCAACACTCCATTCTCTTCACACATTGAATTGAAGTGTTGGAACAGACGGCTTCTCTTTCAGAGAAACGCATGTGAGTTTCTGTTGAATGCTTGTAAGTAGCTTAAGGCACTTTCAAATGAAAGTGATTTTCTCTGAAAGGACAGCATTTACAAAGTGAGGCAACACTCCATTCACTTCACACAGTGAACTGAAGTGTTGGAACAGACTGCGTCTCTTTCAGAGAAACGCATGTGAGTTTCTTTTTAATGCTTGCAAGTAGCTTAAGGCACTTTCAAAGGAAAGTGATATTCTCTGAAAGGACAGCATTTAGAAAGTGAAGCAACACTCCATTCACTTCGCACAGAGAATTGAAGTGTTGGAACAGATTGCTTCTCTTTCAGAGAAATGCATGTGAGTTTCTGTTGAATGCTTGTAAGTAGCTTAAGGCACATTCAAAGGAAAGGGATTTTCTCTGAAAGGACAGCATTTAGAAAGTGAAGCAACACTATATTCACTTCGCACAGTGAATTGAAGTGTTGGAACAGACTGCTTCTCTTTTAGAGAAACCAATGTGAGTTTTTTGTGAATGCTTGAAAGTAGTTTTGGGCACTTTCAATGGAAAGTGATTTTCTCTGAAAGGACAGCATTTAGAAAGTGAGGCAACACTCCATTCACTTCGCACAGTGAATTGAAGTGTTGGAACAGACTGCTTCTCTTTCAGAGAAACGCATGTGAGTTTCTTTCTAATGCTTGCAAGTAGCTTAAGGCACTTTCAAAGGAAAGTGATTTTCTCTGAAAGGACAGCATTTAGAAAGTGAAGCAACACTCCATTCACTTCGCACAGTGAATTGAAGTGTTGGAACAGACTGCTTCTCTTTCATACAAACGCATTAGTGTTTCTTGTGAATGCTTGCAAGTAGCTTAAGGCACTTTCAAAGGAAAGTGATTTTCACTGAAAGGACAGCATTTAGAAAGTGAAGCAACACTCCATTCACTTCGCACAGTGAATTGAAGTGTTGGAACAGACTGCTTCTCTTTCATACAAACGCATTAGTGTTTCTTGTGAATGCTTGCAAGTAGCTTAAGGCACTTTCAAAGGAAAGTGATTTTCTCTGAAAGGACAGCATTTAGAAAGTGAAGCAACACTCCATTCACTTCGCACAGAGAATTGAAGTGTTGGAACAGATCGCTTCTCTTTCAGAGAAATGCATGTGAGTTTCTGTTGAATGCTTGTAAGTAGCTTAAGGCACTTTCAAAGGAAAGTGATTTTCTCTGAAAGGACAGTATTTAGAAAGTGAAGCAACACTCCATTCACTTCACACATTGAATTGAAGTGTTGGAACAGACTGCTTATCTTTCAGAGAAACGCATGTGAGTTTCTGTTGAATGCTTGTAAGTAGCTTAAGGAACTTTCAAAGGAAAGTGATTTTCTCTGAAAGGACAGCATTTAGAAAGGGAGGCCATGCTCCATCACTTCACACAGTGAATTGAAGTGTTGGAACAGACTGCTTCTCTTTCAGAGAAACGCATGTGAGTTTCTGGTGAATGCTTGTAAGTAGCTTAAGGCTCTTTCAAAGGAAAGTGATTTTCTCTGAAAGGACAGCATTTAGAAAGTGAAGCAACACTCCATTCACTTCGCAGAGTGAATTGAAGTATTGGAACAGACTGCTTCTCTTTCAGAGAAACGCATGTGAGTTTCTGGTGAATGCTTGTAAGTAGCTTAAGGCACTTTCAAAGGAAAGTGATTTTCTCTGAAAGGACAGCATTTAGAAAGTGAAGCAACACTCCATTCACTTCGCACAGTGAATTGAAGTGTTGGAACAGACTGCTTCTCTTTCAGAGAAACGCATGTGAGTTTCTTGTGAATGCTTGCAAGTTGCTTAAGGCACTTTCAAAGGAAAGTGATTTTCTCTGAAAGGACAGCATTTAGAAAGTGAAGCAACACTCCATTCACTTCGAACAGTGAATTGAAGTGTTGGAACAGACTGCTTCTCTTTAAGAGAAACGCATGTGAGTTTTTTGTGAATGCTTGAAAGTAGTTTAAGGCACTTTCAAAGGAAAGTGATTTTCTCTGAAAGGACAGCATTTAGAAAGTGAAGCAACACTCCATTCACTTCGCACAGTGAATTGAAGTGTTGGAACAGACTGCTTCTCTTTCAGAGAAACCAATGTGAGTTTTTTGTGAATGCTTGAAAGTAGTTTTGGGCACTTTCAATGGAAAGTGATTTTCTCTGAAAGGACAGCATTTAGAAAGTGAGGCAACACTCCATTCACTTCGCACAGTAAATTGAAGTGTTGGAACAGACTGTTTCTCTTTCAGAGAAACGCATGTGAGTTTCTTCCTAATGCTTGCAAGTAGCTTAAGGCACTTTCAAAGGAAAGTGATTTTCTCTGAAAGGACAGCATTTAGAAAGTGAAGCAACACTCCATTCACTTCGCACAGTGAATTGAAGTGTTGGAACAGACTGCTTCTCTTTCAGAGAAACGCATGTGAGTTTCTTGTGAATGCTTGCAAGTTGCTTAAGGCACTTTCAAAGGAAAGTGATTTTCTCTGAAAGGACAGCATTTAGAAAGTGAAGCAACACTCCATTCACTTCGCACAGTGAATTGAAGTGTTGGAACAGACTGCTTCTCTTTCAGAGAAACGCATGTGAGTTTCTGGTGAATGCTTGTAAGTAGCTTAAGGCACTTTCAAAGGAAAGTGATTTTCTCTGAAAGGACAGCATTTATAAAGTGAAGCAACACTCCATTCTCTTCACACATTGAATTGAAGTGTTGGAACAGACTGCTTCTCTTTCAGAGAAACCAATGTGAGTTTTTTGTGAATGCTTGAAAGTAGTTTTGGGCACTTTCAATGGAAAGTGATTTTCACTGAAAGGACAGCATTTAGAAAGTGAAGCAACACTCCATTCACTTCGCACAGTGAATTGAAGTGTTGGAACAGACTGCTTCTCTTTCAGAGAAACGCATTAGTGTTTATTGTGAATGCTTGCAAGTAGCTTAAGGCACTTTCAAAGGAAAGTGATTTTCTCTGAAAGGACAGCATTTAGAAAGTGAAGCAACACTCCATTCCCTTCGCACAGAGAATTGAAGTGTTGGAACTGATTGTTTCTCTTTCAGAGAAATGCATGTGAGTTTCTGTTGAATGCTTGTAAGTAGCTTAAGGCACTTTCAAAGGAAAGTGATTTTCTCTGAAAGGACAGCATTTAGAAAGTGAAGCAACACTCCATTCACGTCACACATTGAATTGAAGTGTTGGAACAGACTGCTTCTCTTTCAGAGAAACGCATGTGAGTTTCTGTTGAATGCTTGTAAGTAGCTTAAGGCACTTTCAAAGGAAAGTGATTTTCTCTGAAAGGACAGCATTTAGAAAGTGAGGCCACGCTCCATTCACTTCACACAGTGAATTGAAGTGTTGGAACAGACTGCTTCTCTTTCAGAGAAACGCATGTGAGTTTCTTCCTAATGCTTGCAAGTAGCTTAAGGCACTTTCAAAGGAAAGTGATTTTCTCTGAAAGGACAGCATTTAGAAAGTGAAGCAACACTCCATTCACTTCGCACAGTGAATTGAAGTGTTGGAACAGACTGCTTCTCTTTCAGAGAAATGCATGTGAGTTTCTGTTGAATGCTTGTAAGTAGCTTAAGGCACTTTCAAAGGAAAGTGATTTTCTCTGAAAGGACAGCATTTAGAAAGTGAAGCAACACTCCATTCACTTCGCAGAGTGAATTGAAGTATTGGAACAGACTGCTTCTCTTTCAGAGAAACGCATGTGAGTTTCTGGTGAATGCTTGTAAGTAGCTTAAGGCACTTTCAAAGGAAAGTGATTTTCTCTGAAAGGACAGCATTTAGAAAGTGAAGCAACACTCCATTCACTTCGCAGAGTGAATTGAAGTATTGGAACAGACTGCTTCTCTTTCAGAGAAACGCATGTGAGTTTCTGGTGAATGCTTGTAAGTAGCTTAAGGCACTTTCAAAGGAAAGTGATTTTCTCTGAAAGGACAGCATTTAGAAAGTGAAGCAACACTCCATTCACTTCGCACAGTGAATTGAAGTGTTGGAACAGCCTGCTTCTCTTTCAGAGAAACGCATGTGAGTTTCTTGTGAATGCTTGCAAGTTGCTTAAGGCACTTTCAAAGGAAAGTGATTTTCTCTGAAAGGACAGCATTTAGAAAGTGAAGCAACACTCCATTCACTTCGCACAGAGAATTGAAGTGTTGGAACAGATTGCTTCTCTTTCAGAGAAATGCATTTGAGTTTCTGTTGAATGCTTGTAAGTAGCTTAAGGCACATTCAAAGGAAAGGGATTTTCTCTGAAAGGACAGCATTTAGAAAGTGAAGCAACACTATATTCACTTCGCACACTGAATTGAAGTGTTGGAACAGACTGCTTCTCTTTCAGAGAAACGCATGTGAGTTTTTTGTGAATGCTTGAAAGTAGTTTTGGGCACTTTCAATGGAAAGTGATTTTCTCTGAAAGGACAGCATTTAGAAAGTGAGGGAACACTCCATTCACTTCGCACAGTGAATTGAAGTGTTGGAACAGACTGCATCTCTTTCAGAGCAACGCATGTGAGTTCCTTCCTAATGCTTGCAAGTAGCTTAAGGCACTTTCAAAGGAAAGTGATTTTCTCTGAAAGGACAGCATTTAGAAAGTGAAGCAACACTCCATTCACTTCGCACAGTGAATTGAAGTGTTGGAACAGACTGCTTCTCTTCCAGAGAAACGCATGTGAGTTTCTGGTGAATGCTTGTAAGTAGCTTAAGGCACTTTGAAAGGAAAGTGATTTTCTCTGAAAGGACAGCATTTATAAAGTGAAGCAACACTCCATTCTCTTCACACATTGAATTGAAGTGTTGGAACAGACGGCTTCTCTTTCAGAGAAACGCATGTGAGTTTCTGTTGAATGCTTGTAAGTAGCTTAAGGCACTTTCAAATGAAAGTGATTTTCTCTGAAAGGACAGCATTTAGAAAGTGAGGCAACAGTCCATTCACTTCACACAGTGAAATGAAGTGTTGGAACAGACTGCTTCTCTTTCAGAGAAACGCATGTGAGTTTCTTTTTAGTGCTTGCAAGTAGCTTAAGGCACTTTCAAAGGAAAGTGATATTCTCTGAAAGGACAGCATTTAGAAAGTGAAGCAACACTCCATTCACTTCGCACAGAGAATTGAAGTGTTGGAACAGACTGCTTCTCTTTCAGAGAAATGCATGTGAGTTTCTGTTGAATGCTTGTAAGTAGCTTAAGGCACTTTCAAAGGAAAGTGATTTTCTCTGAAAGGACAGCATTTAGAAAGTGAAGCAACACTCCATTCACTTCGCACAGTGAATTGAAGTGTTGGAACAGACTGCTTCTCTTTCAGAGAAACCAATGTGAGTTTTTTGTGAATGCTTGAAAGTAGTTTTGGGCACTTTCAATGGAAAGTGATTTTCACTGAAAGGACAGCATTTAGAAAGTGAAGCAACACTCCATTCACTTCGCACAGTGAATTGAAGTGTTGGAACAGACTGCTTCTCTTTCAGAGAAATGCATGTGAGTTTCTGTTGAATGCTTGCAAGTAGCTTAAGGCACTTTCAAAGGAAAGTGATTTTCTCTGAAAGGACAGCATTTAGAAAGTGAAGCAACACTCCATTCACTTCACACATTGAATTGAAGTGTTGGAACAGACAGCTTCTCTTTCAGAGAAACGCATGTGAGTTTCTGTTGAATGTTTGTAAGTAGCTTAAGGCACTTTCAAAGGAAAGTGATTTTCTCTGAAAGGACAGCATTTAGAAAGTGAGGCCACGCTCCATTCACTTCACAGAGTGAATTGAAGTGTTGGAACAGACTGCTTCTCTTTCAGAGAAACGCATGTGAGTTTCTTCCTAATGCTTGCAAGTAGCTTAAGGCACTTTCAAAGGAAAGTGATTTTCTCTGAAAGGACAGCATTTAGAAAGTGAAGCAACACTCCATTCACTTCGCACAGTGAATTGAAGTGTTGGAACAGACTGCTTCTCTTTCAGAGAAATGCATGTGAGTTTCTGTTGAATGCTTGTAAGTAGCTTAAGGCACTTTCAAAGGAAAGTGATTTTCTCTGAAAGGACAGCATTTAGAAAGTGAAGCAACACTCCATTCACTTCGCAGAGTGAATTGAAGTATTGGAACAGACTGCTTCTCTTTCAGAGAAACGCATGTGAGTTTCTGGTGAATGCTTGTAAGTAGCTTAAGGCACTTTCAAAGGAAAGTGATTTTCTCTGAAAGGACAGCATTTAGAAAGTGAAGCAACACTCCATTCACTTCGCACAGTGAATTGAAGTGTTGGAACAGACTGCTTCTCTTTCAGAGAAACGCATGTGAGTTTCTGGTGAATGCTTGTAAGTAGCTTAAGGCACTTTCAAAGGAAAGTGATTTTCTCTGAAAGGACAGCAATTATAAAGTGAAGCAACACTCCATTCTCTTCACACATTGAATTGAAGTTTTGGAACAGACGGCTTCTCTTTCAGAGAAACGCATGTGAGTTTCTGGTGAATGCTTGTAAGTAGCTTAAGGCACTTTCAAAGGAAAGTGATTTTCTCTGAAAGGACAGCATTTAGAAAGTGAAGCAACACTCCATTCACTTCGCACAGAGAATTGAAGTGTTAGAACAGATTGCTTCTCTTTCAGAGAAATGCATGTGAGTTTCTGTTGAATGCTTGTAAGTAGCTTAAGGCACTTTCAAAGGAAAGTGATTTTCTCTGAAAGGACAGCATTTACAAAGTGAAGCAACACTCCATTCACTTCGCACAGTGAATTGAAGTGTTGGAACAGACTGCTTCTCTTTCAGAGAAACGCATGTGAGTTTCTGGTGAATGCTTGTATGTAGCTTAAGGCACTTTCAAAGGAAAGTGATTTTCTCTGAAAGGACAGCATTTAGAAAGTGAGGGAACACTACATTCACTTCGCACAGTGAATTGAAGTGTTGGAACAGACTGCTTCTCTTTCAGAGCAACGCATGTGAGTTTCTTCCTAATGCTTGCAAGTAGCTTAAGGCACTTTCAAAGGAAAGTGATTTTCTCTGAAAGGACAGCATTTAGAAAGTGAAGCAACACTCCATTCACTTAGCACAGTGAATTGAAGTGTTGGAACAGACTGCTTCTCTTTCAGAGAAACGCATGTGAGTTTCTGGTGAATGCTTGTAAGTAGCTTAAGGCACTTTCAAAGGAAAGTGATTTTCTCTGAAAGGACAGCATTTACAAAGTGAAGCAACACTCCATTCTCTTCACACATTGAATTGAAGTGTTGGATCAGACGGCTTCTCTTTCAGAGAAACGCATGTGAGTTTCTTTTTAATGCTTGCAAGTAGCTTAAGGCACTTTCAAAGGAAAGTGATATTCTCTGAAAGGACAGCATTTAGAAAGTGAAGCAACACTCCATTCACTTCGCACAGAGAATTGAAGTGTTGGAACAGATTGCTTCTCTTTCAGAGAAATGCATGTGAGTTTCTGTTGAATGCTTGTAAGTAGCTTAAGGCACATTCAAAGGAAAGGGATTTTCTCTGAAAGGACAGCATTTAGAAAGTGAAGCAACACTATATTCACTTCGCACAGTGAATTGAAGTGTTGGAATAGACTGCTTCTCTTTCAGAGAAACCAATGTGAGTTTTTTGTGAATGCTTTAAAGTAGTTTTGGGCACTTTCAATGGAAAGTGATTTTCTCTGAAAGGACAGCATTTAGAAAGTGAGGCAACACTCCATTCACTTCGCACAGTGAATTGAAGTGTTGGAACAGACTGCTTCTCTTTCAGAGAAACGCATGTGAGTTTCTTCCTAATGCTTGCAAGTAGCTTAAGGCACTTTCAAAGGAAAGTGATTTTCTCTGAAAGGACAGCATTTAGAAAGTGAAGCAACACTCCATTCACTTCGCACAGTGAATTGAAGTGTTGGAACAGACTGCTTCTCTTTCATACAAACGCATTAGTGTTTCTTGTGAATGCTTGCAAGTAGCTTAAGGCACTTTCAAAGGAAAGTGATTTTCACTGAAAGGACAGCATTTAGAAAGTGAAGCAACACTCCATTCACTTCGCACAGTGAATTGAAGTGTTGGAACAGACTGCTTCTCTTTCATACAAACGCATTAGTGTTTCTTGTGAATGCTTGCAAGTAGCTTAAGGCACTTTCAAAGGAAAGTGATTTTCACTGAAAGGACAGCATTTAGAAAGTGAAGCAACACTCCATTCACTTCGCACAGTGAATTGAAGTGTTGGAACAGACTGCTTCTCTTTCATACAAACGTTTTAGTGTTTCTTGTGAATGCTTGCAAGTAGCTTAAGGCACTTTCAAAGGAAAGTGATTTTCTCTGAAAGGACAGCATTTCGAAAGTGAAGCAACACTCCATTCCCTTCGCACAGAGAATTGAAGTGTTGGAAGAGATTGCTTCTCTTTCAGAGAAATTCATGTGAGTTTCTGTTGAATGCTTGTAAGTAGCTTAAGGCACTTTCAAAGGAAAGTGATTTTCTCTGAAAGGACAGTATTTAGAAAGTGAAGCAACACTCCATTCACTTCACACATTGAATTGAAGTGTTGGAACAGACTGCTTCTCTTTCAGAGAAACGCATGTGAGTTTCTGTTGAATGCTTGTAAGTAGCTTAAGGCACTTTCAAAGGAAAGTGATTTTCTCTGAAAGGACAGCATTTAGAAAGTGAGGCCACGCTCCATTCACTTCACACAGTGAATTGAAGTGTTGGAACAGACTGCTTCTCTTTCAGAGAAACGCATGTGAGTTTCTTGTGAATGCTTGCAAGTTGCTTAAGGCACTTTCAAAGGAAAGTGATTTTCTCTGAAAGGACAGCATTTAGAAAGTGAAGCAACACTCCATTCACTTCGAACAGTGAATTGAAGTGTTGGAACAGACTGCTTCTCTTTAAGAGAAACGCATGTGAGTTTTATGTGAATGCTTGAAAGAAGTTTAAGGCACTTTCAAAGGAAAGTGATTTTCTCTGAAAGGACAGCATTTAGAAAGTGAAGCAACACTCCATTCACTTCGCACAGAGAATTGAAGTGTTGGAACAGATTGCTTCTCTTTCAGAGAAATGCATGTGAGTTTCTGTCGAATGCTTGTAAGTAGCTTAAGGCACTTTCAAAGGAAAGTGATTTTCTCGGAAAGACAGCATTTAGAAAGTGAAGCAACACTCCATTCACTTCGCACAGAGAATTGAAGTGTTGGAACAGATTGCTTCTCTTTCAGAGAAACGCATGTGAGTTTCTGTTGAATGCTTGTAAGTAGCTTAAGGCACTTTCAAAGGAAAGTGATTTTCTCTGAAAGGACAGCATTTAGAAAGTGAAGCAACACTCCATTCACTTCGCAAAGTGAATTGAAGTGTTGGAACAGACTGCTTCTCTTTCAGAGAAACGCATGTGAGTTTCTTGTGAATGCTTGCAAGTTGCTTAAGGCACTTTCAAAGGAAAGTGATTTTCTCTGAAAGGACAGCATTTAGAAAGTGAAGCAACACTCCATTCACTTCGAACAGTGAATTGAAGTGTTGGAACAGACTGCTTCTCTTTAAGAGAAACGCATGTGAGTTTTTTGTGAATGCTTGAAAGTAGTTTAAGGCACTTTCAAAGGAAAGTGATTTTCTCTGAAAGGACAGCATTTAGAAAGTGAAGCAACACTCCATTCACTTCGCACAGAGAATTGAAGTGTTGGAACAGATTGCTTCTCTTTCAGAGAAATGCATGTGAGTTTCTGTTGAATGCTTGTAAGTAGCTTAAGGCACTTTCAAAGGAAAGTGATTTTCTCTGAAAGGACAGCATTTAGAAAGTGAAGCAACACTCCATTCACTTCGCACAGAGAATTGAAGTGTTAGAACAGATTGCTTCTCTTTCAGAGAAATGCATGTGAGTTTCTGTTGAATGCTTGTAAGTAGCTTAAGGCACTTTCAAAGGAAAGTGATTTTCTCTGAAAGGACAGTATTTAGAAAGTGAAGCAACACTCCATTCACTTCACACATTGAATTGAAGTGTTGGAACAGACTGCTTCTCTTTCAGAGAAACGCATGTGAGTTTCTGTTGAATGCTTGTAAGTAGCTTAAGGAACTTTCAAAGGAAAGTGATTTTCTCTGAAAGGACAGCATTTAGAAAGTGAGGCCACGCTCCATCACTTCACACAGTGAATTGAAGTGTTGGAACAGACTGCTTCTCTTTCAGAGAAACGCATTTGAGTTTCTGGTGAATGCTTGTAAGTAGCTTAAGGCACTTTCAAAGGAAAGTGATTTTCTCTGAAAGGACAGCATTTAGAAAGTGAAGCAACACTCCATTCACTTCGCAGAGTGAATTGAAGTATTGGAACAGACTGCTTCTCTTTCAGAGAAACGCATGTGAGTTTCTGGTGAATGCTTGTAAGTAGCTTAAGGCACTTTCAAAGGAAAGTGATTTTCTCTGAAAGGACAGCATTTAGAAAGTGAAGCAACACTCCATTCACTTCGCACAGTGAATTGAAGTGTTGGAACAGACTGCTTCTCTTTCAGAGAAACGCATGTGAGTTTCTTGTGAATGCTTGCAAGTTGCTTAAGGCACTTTCAAAGGAAAGTGATTTTCTCTGAAAGGACAGCATTTAGAAAGTGAAGCAACACTCCATTCACTTCGAACAGTGAATTGAAGTGTTGGAACAGACTGCTTCTCTTTAAGAGAAACGCATGTGAGTTTTTTGTGAATGCTTGAAAGTAGTTTAAGGCACTTTCAAAGGAAAGTGATTTTCTCTGAAAGGACAGCATTTAGAAAGTGAAGCAACACTCCATTCACTTCGCACAGTGAATTGAAGTGTTGGAACAGACTGCTTCTCTTTCAGAGAAACCAATGTGAGTTTTTTGTGAATGCTTGAAAGTAGTTTTGGGCACTTTCAATGGAAAGTGATTTTCTCTGAAAGGACAGCATTTAGAAAGTGAGGCAACACTCCATTCACTTCGCACAGTGAATTGAAGTGTTGGAACAGACTGTTTCTCTTTCAGAGAAACGCATGTGAGTTTCTTCCTAATGCTTGCAAGTAGCTTAAGGCACTTTCAAAGGAAAGTGATTTTCTCTGAAAGGACAGCATTTAGAAAGTGAAGCAACACTCCATTCACTTCGCACAGTGAATTGAAGTGTTGGAACAGACTGCTTCTCTTTCAGAGAATTGCATGTGAGTTTCTTGTGAATGCTTGCAAGTTGCTTAAGGCACTTTCAAAGGAAAGTGATTTTCTCTGAAAGGACAGCATTTAGAAAGTGAAGCAACACTCCATTCACTTCGCACAGAGAATTGAAGTGTTGGAACAGATTGCTTCTCTTTCAGAGAAATGCATGTGAGTTTCTGTTGAATGCTTGTAAGTAGCTTAAGGCACATTCAAAGGAAAGGGATTTTCTCTGAAAGGACAGCATTTAGAAAGTGAAGCAACACTATATTCACTTCGCACACTGAATTGAAGTGTTGGAACAGACTGCTTCTCTTTCAGAGAAACGCATGTGAGTTTTTTGTGAATGCTTGAAAGTAGTTTTGGGCACTTTCAATGGAAAGTGATTTTCTCTGAAAGGACAGCATTTAGAAAGTGAGGGAACACTCCATTCACTTCGCACAGTGAATTGAAGTGTTGGAACAGACTGCTTCTCTTTCAGAGCAACGCATGTGAGTTTCTTCCTAATGCTTGCAAGTAGCTTAAGACACTTTCAAAGGAAAGTGATTTTCTCTGAAAGGACAGCATTTAGAAAGTGAAGCAACACTCCATTCACTTCACACATTGAATTGAAGTGTTGGAACAGACAGCTTCTCTTTCAGAGAAACGCATGTGAGTTTCTGTTGAATGTTTGTAAGTAGCTTAAGGCACTTTCAAAGGAAAGTGATTTTCTCTGAAAGGACAGCATTTAGAAAGTGAGGCCACGCTCCATTCACTTCACAGAGTGAATTGAAGTGTTGGAACAGACTGCTTCTCTTTCAGAGAAACGCATGTGAGTTTCTTCCTAATGCTTGCAAGTAGCTTAAGGCACTTTCAAAGGAAAGTGATTTTCTCTGAAAGGACAGCATTTAGAAAGTGAAGCAACACTCCATTCACTTCGCACAGTGAATTGAAGTGTTGGAACAGACTGCTTCTCTTTCAGAGAAATGCATGTGAGTTTCTGTTGAATGCTTGTAAGTAGCTTAAGGCACTTTCAAAGGAAAGTGATTTTCTCTGAAAGGACAGCATTTAGAAAGTGAAGCAACACTCCATTCACTTCGCAGAGTGAATTGAAGTATTGGAACAGACTGCTTCTCTTTCAGAGAAACGCATGTGAGTTTCTGGTGAATGCTTGTAAGTAGCTTAAGGCACTTTCAAAGGAAAGTGATTTTCTCTGAAAGGACAGCATTTAGAAAGTGAAGCAACACTCCATTCACTTCGCACAGTGAATTGAAGTGTTGGAACAGACTGCTTCTCTTTCAGAGAAACGCATGTGAGTTTCTGGTGAATGCTTGTAAGTAGCTTAAGGCACTTTCAAAGGAAAGTGATTTTCTCTGAAAGGACAGCAATTATAAAGTGAAGCAACACTCCATTCTCTTCACACATTGAATTGAAGTTTTGGAACAGACGGCTTCTCTTTCAGAGAAACGCATGTGAGTTTCTGGTGAATGCTTGTAAGTAGCTTAAGGCACTTTCAAAGGAAAGTGATTTTCTCTGAAAGGACAGCATTTAGAAAGTGAAGCAACACTCCATTCACTTCGCACAGAGAATTGAAGTGTTAGAACAGATTGCTTCTCTTTCAGAGAAATGCATGTGAGTTTCTGTTGAATGCTTGTAAGTAGCTTAAGGCACTTTCAAAGGAAAGTGATTTTCTCTGAAAGGACAGCATTTACAAAGTGAAGCAACACTCCATTCACTTCGCACAGTGAATTGAAGTGTTGGAACAGACTGCTTCTCTTTCAGAGAAACGCATGTGAGTTTCTGGTGAATGCTTGTATGTAGCTTAAGGCACTTTCAAAGGAAAGTGATTTTCTCTGAAAGGACAGCATTTAGAAAGTGAGGGAACACTACATTCACTTCGCACAGTGAATTGAAGTGTTGGAACAGACTGCTTCTCTTTCAGAGCAACGCATGTGAGTTTCTTCCTAATGCTTGCAAGTAGCTTAAGGCACTTTCAAAGGAAAGTGATTTTCTCTGAAAGGACAGCATTTAGAAAGTGAAGCAACACTCCATTCACTTAGCACAGTGAATTGAAGTGTTGGAACAGACTGCTTCTCTTTCAGAGAAACGCATGTGAGTTTCTGGTGAATGCTTGTAAGTAGCTTAAGGCACTTTCAAAGGAAAGTGATTTTCTCTGAAAGGACAGCATTTACAAAGTGAAGCAACACTCCATTCTCTTCACACATTGAATTGAAGTGTTGGATCAGACGGCTTCTCTTTCAGAGAAACGCATGTGAGTTTCTTTTTAATGCTTGCAAGTAGCTTAAGGCACTTTCAAAGGAAAGTGATATTCTCTGAAAGGACAGCATTTAGAAAGTGAAGCAACACTCCATTCACTTCGCACAGAGAATTGAAGTGTTGGAACAGATTGCTTCTCTTTCAGAGAAATGCATGTGAGTTTCTGTTGAATGCTTGTAAGTAGCTTAAGGCACATTCAAAGGAAAGGGATTTTCTCTGAAAGGACAGCATTTAGAAAGTGAAGCAACACTATATTCACTTCGCACAGTGAATTGAAGTGTTGGAATAGACTGCTTCTCTTTCAGAGAAACCAATGTGAGTTTTTTGTGAATGCTTTAAAGTAGTTTTGGGCACTTTCAATGGAAAGTGATTTTCTCTGAAAGGACAGCATTTAGAAAGTGAGGCAACACTCCATTCACTTCGCACAGTGAATTGAAGTGTTGGAACAGACTGCTTCTCTTTCAGAGAAACGCATGTGAGTTTCTTCCTAATGCTTGCAAGTAGCTTAAGGCACTTTCAAAGGAAAGTGATTTTCTCTGAAAGGACAGCATTTAGAAAGTGAAGCAACACTCCATTCACTTCGCACAGTGAATTGAAGTGTTGGAACAGACTGCTTCTCTTTCATACAAACGCATTAGTGTTTCTTGTGAATGCTTGCAAGTAGCTTAAGGCACTTTCAAAGGAAAGTGATTTTCACTGAAAGGACAGCATTTAGAAAGTGAAGCAACACTCCATTCACTTCGCACAGTGAATTGAAGTGTTGGAACAGACTGCTTCTCTTTCATACAAACGCATTAGTGTTTCTTGTGAATGCTTGCAAGTAGCTTAAGGCACTTTCAAAGGAAAGTGATTTTCACTGAAAGGACAGCATTTAGAAAGTGAAGCAACACTCCATTCACTTCGCACAGTGAATTGAAGTGTTGGAACAGACTGCTTCTCTTTCATACAAACGTTTTAGTGTTTCTTGTGAATGCTTGCAAGTAGCTTAAGGCACTTTCAAAGGAAAGTGATTTTCTCTGAAAGGACAGCATTTCGAAAGTGAAGCAACACTCCATTCCCTTCGCACAGAGAATTGAAGTGTTGGAAGAGATTGCTTCTCTTTCAGAGAAATGCATGTGAGTTTCTGTTGAATGCTTGTAAGTAGCTTAAGGCACTTTCAAAGGAAAGTGATTTTCTCTGAAAGGACAGTATTTAGAAAGTGAAGCAACACTCCATTCACTTCACACATTGAATTGAAGTGTTGGAACAGACTGCTTCTCTTTCAGAGAAACGCATGTGAGTTTCTGTTGAATGCTTGTAAGTAGCTTAAGGCACTTTCAAAGGAAAGTGATTTTCTCTGAAAGGACAGCATTTAGAAAGTGAGGCCACGCTCCATTCACTTCACACAGTGAATTGAAGTGTTGGAACAGACTGCTTCTCTTTCAGAGAAACGCATGTGAGTTTCTTGTGAATGCTTGCAAGTTGCTTAAGGCACTTTCAAAGGAAAGTGATTTTCTCTGAAAGGACAGCATTTAGAAAGTGAAGCAACACTCCATTCACTTCGAACAGTGAATTGAAGTGTTGGAACAGACTGCTTCTCTTTAAGAGAAACGCATGTGAGTTTTATGTGAATGCTTGAAAGAAGTTTAAGGCACTTTCAAAGGAAAGTGATTTTCTCTGAAAGGACAGCATTTAGAAAGTGAAGCAACACTCCATTCACTTCGCACAGAGAATTGAAGTGTTGGAACAGATTGCTTCTCTTTCAGAGAAATGCATGTGAGTTTCTGTCGAATGCTTGTAAGTAGCTTAAGGCACTTTCAAAGGAAAGTGATTTTCTCTGAAAGGACAGCATTTAGAAAGTGAAGCAACACTCCATTCACTTCGCACAGAGAATTGAAGTGTTGGAACAGATTGCTTCTCTTTCAGAGAAACGCATGTGAGTTTCTGTTGAATGC
This sequence comes from Myodes glareolus, assembly GCF_982192425.1. NCBI lineage: Eukaryota > Metazoa > Chordata > Mammalia > Rodentia > Cricetidae > Myodes > Myodes glareolus. The sequence goes on from NW_028263264.1 coordinate 368,334, forward strand.
TTGTAAGTAGCTTAAGGCACTTTCAAAGGAAAGTGATTTTCTCTGAAAGGACAGCATTTAGAAAGTGAAGCAACACTCCATTCACTTCGCAAAGTGAATTGAAGTGTTGGAACAGACTGCTTCTCTTTCAGAGAAACGCATGTGAGTTTCTTGTGAATGCTTGCAAGTTGCTTAAGGCACTTTCAAAGGAAAGTGATTTTCTCTGAAAGGACAGCATTTAGAAAGTGAAGCAACACTCCATTCACTTCGAACAGTGAATTGAAGTGTTGGAACAGACTGCTTCTCTTTAAGAGAAACGCATGTGAGTTTTTTGTGAATGCTTGAAAGTAGTTTAAGGCACTTTCAAAGGAAAGTGATTTTCTCTGAAAGGACAGCATTTAGAAAGTGAAGCAACACTCCATTCACTTCGCACAGAGAATTGAAGTGTTGGAACAGATTGCTTCTCTTTCAGAGAAATGCATGTGAGTTTCTGTTGAATGCTTGTAAGTAGCTTAAGGCACTTTCAAAGGAAAGTGATTTTCTCTGAAAGGACAGCATTTAGAAAGTGAAGCAACACTCCATTCACTTCGCACAGAGAATTGAAGTGTTAGAACAGATTGCTTCTCTTTCAGAGAAATGCATGTGAGTTTCTGTTGAATGCTTGTAAGTAGCTTAAGGCACTTTCAAAGGAAAGTGATTTTCTCTGAAAGGACAGTATTTAGAAAGTGAAGCAACACTCCATTCACTTCACACATTGAATTGAAGTGTTGGAACAGACTGCTTCTCTTTCAGAGAAACGCATGTGAGTTTCTGTTGAATGCTTGTAAGTAGCTTAAGGAACTTTCAAAGGAAAGTGATTTTCTCTGAAAGGACAGCATTTAGAAAGTGAGGCCACGCTCCATCACTTCACACAGTGAATTGAAGTGTTGGAACAGACTGCTTCTCTTTCAGAGAAACGCATTTGAGTTTCTGGTGAATGCTTGTAAGTAGCTTAAGGCACTTTCAAAGGAAAGTGATTTTCTCTGAAAGGACAGCATTTAGAAAGTGAAGCAACACTCCATTCACTTCGCAGAGTGAATTGAAGTATTGGAACAGACTGCTTCTCTTTCAGAGAAACGCATGTGAGTTTCTGGTGAATGCTTGTAAGTAGCTTAAGGCACTTTCAAAGGAAAGTGATTTTCTCTGAAAGGACAGCATTTAGAAAGTGAAGCAACACTCCATTCACTTCGCACAGTGAATTGAAGTGTTGGAACAGACTGCTTCTCTTTCAGAGAAACGCATGTGAGTTTCTTGTGAATGCTTGCAAGTTGCTTAAGGCACTTTCAAAGGAAAGTGATTTTCTCTGAAAGGACAGCATTTAGAAAGTGAAGCAACACTCCATTCACTTCGAACAGTGAATTGAAGTGTTGGAACAGACTGCTTCTCTTTAAGAGAAACGCATGTGAGTTTTTTGTGAATGCTTGAAAGTAGTTTAAGGCACTTTCAAAGGAAAGTGATTTTCTCTGAAAGGACAGCATTTAGAAAGTGAAGCAACACTCCATTCACTTCGCACAGTGAATTGAAGTGTTGGAACAGACTGCTTCTCTTTCAGAGAAACCAATGTGAGTTTTTTGTGAATGCTTGAAAGTAGTTTTGGGCACTTTCAATGGAAAGTGATTTTCTCTGAAAGGACAGCATTTAGAAAGTGAGGCAACACTCCATTCACTTCGCACAGTGAATTGAAGTGTTGGAACAGACTGTTTCTCTTTCAGAGAAACGCATGTGAGTTTCTTCCTAATGCTTGCAAGTAGCTTAAGGCACTTTCAAAGGAAAGTGATTTTCTCTGAAAGGACAGCATTTAGAAAGTGAAGCAACACTCCATTCACTTCGCACAGTGAATTGAAGTGTTGGAACAGACTGCTTCTCTTTCAGAGAATTGCATGTGAGTTTCTTGTGAATGCTTGCAAGTTGCTTAAGGCACTTTCAAAGGAAAGTGATTTTCTCTGAAAGGACAGCATTTAGAAAGTGAAGCAACACTCCATTCACTTCGCACAGAGAATTGAAGTGTTGGAACAGATTGCTTCTCTTTCACTGAAATGCATGTGAGTTTCTGTTGAATGCTTGTAAGTAGCTTAAGGCACATTCAAAGGAAAGGGATTTTCTCTGAAAGGACAGCATTTAGAAAGTGAAGCAACACTATATTCACTTCGCACACTGAATTGAAGTGTTGGAACAGACTGCTTCTCTTTCAGAGAAACGCATGTGAGTTTTTTGTGAATGCTTGAAAGTAGTTTTGGGCACTTTCAATGGAAAGTGATTTTCTCTGAAAGGACAGCATTTAGAAAGTGAGGGAACACTCCATTCACTTCGCACAGTGAATTGAAGTGTTGGAACAGACTGCTTCTCTTTCAGAGCAACGCATGTGAGTTTCTTCCTAATGCTTGCAAGTAGCTTAAGACACTTTCAAAGGAAAGTGATTTTCTCTGAAAGGACAGCATTTAGAAAGTGAAGCAACACTCCATTCACTTCGCACAGTGAATTGAAGTGTTGGAAAAGACTGCTTCTCTTTCAGAGAAACGCATGTGAGTTTCTGGTGAATGCTTGTAAGTAGCTTAAGGCACTTTCAAAGGAAAGTGATTTTCTCTGAAAGGACAGCATTTATAAAGTGAAGCAACACTCCATTCTCTTCACACATTGAATTGAAGTGTTGGAACTGACGGCTTCTCTTTCAGAGAAACGCATGTGAGTTTCTGTTGAATGCTTGTAAGTAGCTTAAGGCACTTTCAAATGAAAGTGATTTTCTCTGAAAGGACAGCATTTAGAAAGTGAGGCAACACTCCATTCACTTCACACAGTGAACTGAAGTGTTGGAACAGACTGCTTCTCTTTCAGAGAAACGCATGTGAGTTTCTCTTTAATGCTTGCAAGTAGCTTAAGGCACTTTCAAAGGAAAGTGATATTCTCTGAAAGGACAGCATTTAGAAAGTGAAGCAACACTCCATTCACTTCGCACAGAGAATTGAAGTGTTGGAACAGATTGCTTCTCTTTCAGAGAAATGCATGTGAGTTTCTGTTGAATGCTTGTAAGTAGCTTAAGGCACTTTCAAAGGAAAGTGATTTTCTCTGAAAGGACAGCATTTAGAAAGTGAAGCAACACTCCATTCACTTCGCACAGTGAATTGAAGTGTTGGAACAGACTGCTTCTCTTTCAGAGAAACCAATGTGAGTTTTTTGTGAATGCTTGAAAGTAGTTTTGGGCACTTTCAATGGAAAGTGATTTTCACTGAAAGGACAGCATTTAGAAAGTGAAGCAACACTCCATTCACTTCGCACAGTGAATTGAAGTGTTGGAACAGACTGCTTCTCTTTCAGAGAAACGCATTAGTGTTTCTTGTGAATGCTTGCAAGTAGCTTAAGGCACTTTCAAAGGAAAGTGATTTTCTCTGAAAGGACAGCATTTAGAAAGTGAAGCAACACTCCATTCACTTCGCACAGTGAATTGAAGTGTTGGAACAGACTGCTTCTCTTTCAGAGAAATGCATGTGAGTTTCTGTTGAATGCTTGTAAGTAGCTTAAGGCACTTTCAAAGGAAAGTGATTTTCTCTGAAAGGACAGCATTTAGAAAGTGAAGCAACACTCCATTCACTTCGCAGAGTGAATTGAAGTGTTGGAACAGACTGCTTCTCTTTCAGAGAAACGCATGTGAGTTTCTGGTGAATGCTTGTAAGTAGCTTAAGGCACTTTCAAAGGAAAGTGATTTTCTCTGAAAGGACAGCATTTAGAAAGTGAAGCAACACTCCATTCACTTCGCACAGTGAATTGAAGTGTTGGAACAGACTGCTTCTCTTTCAGAGAAACGCATGTGAGTTTCTGGTGAATGCTTGTAAGTAGCTTAAGGCACTTTCAAAGGAAAGTGATTTTCTCTGAAAGGACAGCAATTATAAAGTGAAGCAACACTCCATTCACTTCGCACAGTGAATTGAAGTGTTGGAACAGACTGCTTCTCTTTCAGAGAAACGCATTAGTGTTTCTTGTGAATGCTTGCAAGTAGCTTAAGGCACTTTCAAAGGAAAGTGATTTTCTCTGAAAGGACAGCAATTATAAAGTGAAGCAACACTCCATTCTCTTCACACATTGAATTGAAGTGTTGGAACAGACGGCCTCTCTTTCAGAGAAACGCATGTGAGTTTCTGTTGAATGCTTGTAAGTAGCTTAAGGCACTTTCAAATGAAAGTGATTTTCTCTGAAAGGACAGAATTTAGAAAGTGAGGCAACACTCCATTCACTTCACACAGTGAACTGAAGTGTTGGAACAGACTGCTTCTCTTTCAGAGAAACGCATGTGAGTTTCTTTTTAATGCTTGCAAGTAGCTTAAGGCACTTTCAAAGGAAAGTGATATTCTCTGAAAGGACAGCATTTAGAAAGTGAAGCAACACTCCATTCACTTCGCACAGAGAATTGAAGTGTTGGAACAGATTGCTTCTCTTTCAGAGAAATGCATGTGAGTTTCTGTTGAATGCTTGTAAGTAGCTTAAGGCACTTTCAAAGGAAAGTGATTTTCTCTGAAAGGACAGCATTTAGAAAGTGAAGCAACACTCCATTCACTTCGCACAGTGAATTGAAGTGTTGGAACAGACTGCTTCTCTTTCAGAGAAACCAATGTGAGTTTTTTGTGAATGCTTGAAAGTAGTTTTGGGCACTTTCAATGGAAAGTGATTTTCACTGAAAGGACAGCATTTAGAAAGTGAAGCAACACTCCATTCACTTCGCACAGTGAATTGAAGTGTTGGAACAGACTGCTTCTCTTTCAGAGAAACGCATTAGTGTTTCTTGTGAATGCTTGCAAGTAGCTTAAGGCACTTTCAAAGGAAAGTGATTTTCTCTGAAAGGACAGCATTTAGAAAGTGAAGCAACACTCCATTCCCTTCGCACAGAGAATTGAAGTGTTGGAACTGATTGTTTCTCTTTCAGAGAAATGCATGTGAGTTTCTGTTGAATGCTTGTAAGTAGCTTAAGGCACTTTCAAAGGAAAGTGATTTTCTCTGAAAGGACAGCATTTAGAAAGTGAAGCAACAGTCCATTCACTTCACACATTGAATTGAAGTGTTGGAACAGACTGCTTCTCTTTCAGAGAAACGCATGTGAGTTTCTGTTGAATGCTTGTAAGTAGCTTAAGGCACTTTCAAAGGAAAGTGATTTTCTCTGAAAGGACAGCATTTAGAAAGTGAGGCCACGCTCCATTCACTTCACACAGTGAATTGAAGTGTTGGAACAGACTGCTTCTCTTTCAGAGAAACGCATGTGAGTTTCTTCCTAATGCTTGCAAGTAGCTTAAGGCACTTTCAAAGGAAAGTGATTTTCTCTGAAAGGACAGCATTTAGAAAGTGAAGCAACACTCCATTCACTTCGCACAGTGAATTGAAGTGTTGGAACAGACTGCTTCACTTTCAGAGAAATGCATGTGAGTTTCTGTTGAATGCTTGTAAGTAGCTTAAGGCACTTTCAAAGGAAAGTGATTTTCTCTGAAAGGACAGCATTTAGAAAGTGAAGCAACACTCCATTCACTTCGCAGAGTGAATTGAAGTATTGGAACAGACTGCTTCTCTTTCAGAGAAACGCATGTGAGTTTCTGGTGAATGCTTGTAAGTAGCTTAAGGCACTTTCAAAGGAAAGTGATTTTCTCTGAAAGGACAGCATTTAGAAAGTGAAGCAACACTCCATTCACTTCGCACAGTGAATTGAAGTGTTGGAACAGACTGCTTCTCTTTCAGAGAAACGCATGTGAGTTTCTGGTGAATGCTTGCAAGTTGCTTAAGGCACTTTCAAAGGAAAGTGATTTTCTCTGAAAAGACAGCATTTAGAAAGTGAAGCAACACTCCATTCCCTTCGCACAGAGAATTGAAGTGTTGGAACAGATTGCTTCTCTTTCAGAGAAACGCATGTGAGTTTCTGTTGAATGCTTGTAAGTAGCTTAAGGCACTTTCAAAGGAAAGTGATTTTCTCTGAAAAGACAGTATTTAGAAAGTGAAGCAACACTCCATTCACTTCACACAGTGAATTGAAGTGTTGGAACAGACTGCTTCTCTTTCAGAGAAACGCATGTGAGTTTTTTGTGAATGCTTGAAAGTAGTTTTGGGCACTTTCAATGGAAAGTGATTTTCTCTGAAAGGACAGCATTTAGAAAGTGAGGGAACACTCCATTCACTTCGCACAGTGAATTGAAGTGTTGGAACAGACTGCTTCTCTTTCAGAGCAACGCATGTGAGTTTCTTCCTAATGCTTGCAAGTAGCTTAAGGCACTTTCAAAGGAAAGTGATTTTCTCTGAAAGGACAGCATTTAGAAAGTGAAGCAACACTCCATTCACTTCGCACAGTGAATTGAAGTGTTGGAACAGACTGCTTCTCTTTCAGAGAAACGCATGTGAGTTTCTGGTGAATGCTTGTAAGTAGCTTAAGGCACTTTCAAAGGAAAGTGATTTTCTCTGAAAGGACAGCATTTACAAAGTGAAGCAACACTCCATTCTCTTCACACATTGAATTGAAGTGTTGGATCAGACGGCTTCTCTTTCAGAGAAACGCATGTGAGTTTCTTTTTAATGCTTGCAAGTAGCTTAAGGCACTTTCAAAGGAAAGTGATATTCTCTGAAAGGACAGCATTTAGAAAGTGAAGCAACACTCCATTCACTTCGCACAGAGAATTGAAGTGTTGGAACAGATTGCTTCTCTTTCAGAGAAATGCATGTGAGTTTCTGTTGAATGCTTGTAAGTAGCTTAAGGCACATTCAAAGGAAAGGGATTTTCTCTGAAAGGACAGCATTTAGAAAGTGAAGCAACACTATATTCACTTCGCACAGTGAATTGAAGTGTTGGAATAGACTGCTTCTCTTTCAGAGAAACCAATGTGAGTTTTTTGTGAATGCTTGAAAGTAGTTTTGGGCACTTTCAATGGAAAGTGATTTTCTCTGAAAGGACAGCATTTAGAAAGTGAAGCAACACTCCATTCACTTCGCACAGTGAATTGAAGTGTTGGAACAGACTGCTTCTCTTTCAGAGAAACGCATTAGTGTTTCTTGTGAATGCTTGCAAGTAGCTTAAGGCACTTTCAAAGGAAAGTGATTTTCTCTGAAAGGACAGCATTTAGAAAGTGAAGCAACACTCCATTCCCTTCGCACAGAGAATTGAAGTGTTGGAACTGATTGTTTCTCTTTCAGAGAAATGCATGTGAGTTTCTGTTGAATGCTTGTAAGTAGCTTAAGGCACTTTCAAAGGAAAGTGATTTTCTCTGAAAGGACAGCATTTAGAAAGTGAAGCAACAGTCCATTCACTTCACACATTGAATTGAAGTGTTGGAACAGACTGCTTCTCTTTCAGAGAAACGCATGTGAGTTTCTGTTGAATGCTTGTAAGTAGCTTAAGGCACTTTCAAAGGAAAGTGATTTTCTCTGAAAGGACAGCATTTAGAAAGTGAGGCCACGCTCCATTCACTTCACACAGTGAATTGAAGTGTTGGAACAGACTGCTTCTCTTTCAGAGAAACGCATGTGAGTTTCTTCCTAATGCTTGCAAGTAGCTTAAGGCACATTCAAAGGAAAGTGATTTTCTCTGAAAGGACAGCATTTAGAAAGTGAAGCAACACTCCATTCACTTCGCACAGTGAATTGAAGTGTTGGAACAGACTGCTTCTCTTTCAGAGAAATGCATGTGAGTTTCTGTTGAATGCTTGTAAGTAGCTTAAGGCACTTTCAAAGGAAAGTGATTTTCTCTGAAAGGACAGCATTTAGAAAGTGAAGCAACACTCCATTCACTTCGCAGAGTGAATTGAAGTATTGGAACAGACTGCTTCTCTTTCAGAGAAACGCATGTGAGTTTCTGGTGAATGCTTGTAAGTAGCTTAAGGCACTTTCAAAGGAAAGTGATTTTCTCTGAAAGGACAGCATTTAGAAAGTGAAGCAACACTCCATTCCCTTCGCACAGTGAATTGAAGTGTTGGAACAGACTGCTTCTCTTTCAGAGAAACGCATGTGAGTTTCTGGTGAATGCTTGCAAGTTGCTTAAGGCACTTTCAAAGGAAAGTGATTTTCTCTGAAAAGACAGCATTTAGAAAGTGAAGCAACACTCCATTCCCTTCGCACAGAGAATTGAAGTGTTGGAACAGATTGCTTCTCTTTCAGAGAAACGCATGTGAGTTTCTGTTGAATGCTTGTAAGTAGCTTAAGGCACTTTCAAAGGAAAGTGATTTTCTCTGAAAAGACAGTATTTAGAAAGTGAAGCAACACTCCATTCACTTCACACATTGAATTGAAGTGTTGGAACAGACTGCTTCTCTTTCAGAGAAACGCATGTGAGTTTCTGTTGAATGCTTGTAAGTAGCTTAAGGCACTTTCAAAGGAAAGTGATTTTCTCTGAAAGGACAGCATTTAGAAAGTGAGGCCACGCTCCATTCACTTCACACAGTGAATTGAAGTGTTGGAACAGACTGCTTCTCTTTCAGAGAAACGCATGTGAGTTTTTTGTGAATGCTTGAAAGTAGTTTTGGGCACTTTCAATGGAAAGTGATTTTCTCTGAAAGGACAGCATTTAGAAAGTGAGGGAACACTCCATTCACTTCGCACAGTGAATTGAAGTGTTGGAACAGACTGCTTCTCTTTCAGAGCAACGCATGTGAGTTTCTTCCTAATGCTTGCAAGTAGCTTAAGGCACTTTCAAAGGAAAGTGATTTTCTCTGAAAGGACAGCATTTAGAAAGTGAAGCAACACTCCATTCACTTCGCACAGTGAATTGAAGTGTTGGAACAGACTGCTTCTCTTTCAGAGAAACGCATGTGAGTTTCTGGTGAATGCTTGTAAGTAGCTTAAGGCACTTTCAAAGGAATGTGATTTTCTCTGAAAGGACAGCATTTACAAAGTGAAGCAACACTCCATTCTCTTCACACATTGAATTGAAGTGTTGGATCAGACGGCTTCTCTTTCAGAGAAACGCATGTGAGTTTCTTTTTAATGCTTGCAAGTAGCTTAAGGCACTTTCAAAGGAAAGTGATATTCTCTGAAAGGACAGCATTTAGAAAGTGAAGCAACACTCCATTCACTTCGCACAGAGAATTGAAGTGTTGGAACAGATTGCTTCTCTTTCAGAGAAATGCATGTGAGTTTCTGTTGAATGCTTGTAAGTAGCTTAAGGCACATTCAAAGGAAAGGGATTTTCTCTGAAAGGACAGCATTTAGAAAGTGAAGCAACACTATATTCACTTCGCACAGTGAATTGAAGTGTTGGAATAGACTGCTTCTCTTTCAGAGAAACCAATGTGAGTTTTTTGTGAATGCTTGAAAGTAGTTTTGGGCACTTTCAATGGAAAGTGATTTTCTCTGAAAGGACAGCATTTAGAAAGTGAAGCAACACTCCATTCACTTCGCACAGTGAATTGAAGTGTTGGAACAGACTGCTTCTCTTTCAGAGAAACGCATGTGAGTTTCTTTCTAATGCTTGCAAGTAGCTTAAGGCACTTTCAAAGGAAAGTGATTTTCTCTGAAAGGACAGCATTTAGAAAGTGAAGCAACACTCCATTCACTTTACAGAGTGAATTGAAGTATTGGAACAGACTGCTTCTCTTTCAGAGAAACGCATGTGAGTTTCTGGTGAATGCTTGTAAGTAGCTTAAGGCACTTTCAAAGGAAAGTGGTTTTCTCTGAAAGGACAGCATTTAGAAATTGA